>NC_143040.1:48369249-48669249 GCF_057628025.1 Oncorhynchus mykiss | reverse complement strand
GCTCACTGCGCATATTCACTATTTAGGCTATCATTGATGGGTCAGTGCCACTTAAAAGTTTGTTTTTGGATAATAATTTCCTCCTCCAGTTTAGATGGACGTAATATTATATTTGTGTCTCCCCTTATCGTAGTCTTATCATGGTTAACATCGTTTTTATTGATCTGTTTGTCAGTGTCAGCAGAGCAGGCTACTCTGTAATTTGACATATTAAAAAAGATTATGACTGGAGAGATGAGCAGAAAGTGAAGTAGAATTGCATGAAATGTGTTTCTCCCATGCAAAGAAAACGTATCTGATATAGCTCAGGCCTCTACGGCAATACGCGCTCAGCCATGCATTGAACAGTCTTTTTTGCGAAACAGTGATTGAATTATATTATTAGTCTAAGTTATGACTATACAATCTACTCATCACAATACGAATATTATCGTATAAAAGTCTACAAATGCAATGATGCATGGAATTCTTTATTATAAAGGTGAATTTATGGTGAAAATGTGCTTCGCCAAACTTGAAACTGACTTGAAACTTACTCGTCTTGTTGGCTGAGGAAAAGTAAAATCGACAGTTATACTAACATCTTCAAAGTGCGCGGTAAGGACACACGTCATTGCATCCTCGATGTGCATGTTCTGTTAAGATTACAGGCAAATCCTTACAGCACTGGTTTTAGTCACACAATTTAATTTAGCTAGCTAGGTAATGTTAACTACTTATGTCATCATTAATGCAAGCACATGGCCTGAATGATCGATCTGTGCCAACTTTCTTGCTTTTTGCAGATTGCATATTTTAGAAAACTAAATAAACCCACTAGCTAACATAATAGGCTCAGACAGTAAGTGTTCTTTATCACTTTGGCGCCAGTACACTGTCAGCACATAAGTAGCACAGACTGCTTGCTAGCTAGCTAACGTTAAGTAAATGAGAATGTCATGAGGTCAGGGTTGCTTGCTTGGTGAAGTGTACTTTTGATTATTTACTTATTTGAATAGGCTGGCTGTGGCAAACCAGTCACAGTCAAACCACCATGACCACTCTCTTACGTTGTGACATAGGGCTTAATAATTATGTTCAATGAACAGCTCGTAGAGCGCCCTCTTCAGGCAACCATTGAATTTATTTTTTTAATGGCTGCAAATGAGCAGACGGATTTGTTTATTCTATGTTTAAGTAACGGATGTGAAGCGCTAGCTTAGTTAGCGGTGGTGCGCGCTAAATAGTGTTTCAATCGGTGACGTCACTTGCTCTGAGACCTTGAAGTAGTGGTTCCACCTTGCTCTGCAAGGGACGCGGCTTTTGTGGAGCGATGGGTAACGATGCTTCTTGGGTGACTGTTGTTGATGTGTGCAGAGGGTCCCGGGTATGGGCGAGGGGACGGTTTAAAGTTATACTGTTACATATATAATACTGCTACAAATATTTATGTGAAAGGCTAATAGCGGCTGATAATATCGGTCAACCGATTTATAGGCTCTATCCTAAATATGATTAGGCTATAGTTTACTACATTGCATAGAAATAAATATTTATCACCCATATTTGTCTCCATCTGAAAATCGGCCAGCTCCTAAGAGGGATGGGTTCGGGACCAGTTCTTGCGGGAGCAGGGGGGAGTGGGCTGGTGCGGTATGAAATGCTGCTGGTGCGGGCGGGAGCTGAATTAAGAAATCAGTCCCATGTAGATCTCTATTTACATGGTCTAGTTTTTCTTTCTTCTTATGAAACCCAGAACAAAAAGCACTGTAGGGAAGGAGAGGGAAGTATTTTGATGTTATCGTTTGAAATGTAAATATCTGGCTTGAAGCGTAGCCCGGGGGGACTCAGTGCTCTCAAAGGGATGTTAAACTCGTTCAAGCATTTCCCTGGAGTCAGGTTTGTGCTGTTAAGGAGATTCAGAGAAGCGGTGGGATCCTCAACCGATTCCCTGCCCAATACTGCAGAACAAGCTGTTGAATGGATTTAAGGAATGAATGAATACAGTAGGCTGTCTAGAATGCAAATAGACCACAGGTGACCAACATAAATTTTCGTCATACTAATTGGGTATCAAAGCTGCTGCTGTATGAGCCAAAGTGAGAGAGCTGCCCGGAAGGCACCTCCAGACCTGTCTGCATGAAATCACAGATAGTTACCACCACCATCATCATCTCAGAGTTTCTCAGTCTTAAGGTTTTAAATGTAAAAACATTTTTTTTTGCTTTAGGATGTCAACATTTTCCTTGCAGCAAGTTAGGTGACAGTTAAGATTATGCACACACACCCTTACTCATTACCCAATAGGCACAGAAAGAAAAAAAATCTGCAGAAAAGAGGAACTAACCAGTGCTTGTACAGACATTCTTGCATGAAGATGTAGATATTGTAAGACTACTCAGAGGGTTAGTCAGCGATGTGAAAGCTGATAATCATCAACTATGACTCAGGAGCGAGGTTGCTGGGAGAAACTTCTCCACCCAACCAGACACCACACAGAAACAGAGAGAGTCATGTCTCACGCACAACACAGCATCCACATTTTAACGTTATAGACGGCAGCTTCCTCTGGGTCTGCAGCATGTGTGTGTGTACGCCCACCAGCCAGAAACATATTCACCTCAAACCAGAAATAACCACAGAGTGAAGTCTGAACCACCAACAAGGGGAAAGGGAGCAGAGACCTGACTGTTGGCATGCCTCCCCTACTGAAGAGCAGCCTAGTATAATTAACATTCACTGCCACATTTCAGCAGGGCCTGACTTTCAAACCCCCAGCTGTCAGCCCAAATACACTGGTCTCAGTATCCCTGGCCAACACAGCATCTGCATCCTCCTTTCTGAGTAACTTCACCAAGGAGTGGAGCCGAGACCAGGTTTTGTTGACTCTAGCTCCGACTACATCGACTCACATAAGGTCAATATTTTTTTAAAGAAATAATAACAATAATAATATATAAGGAAACGCCCACCTTGTACCTATGCTTGTCCTCTGTAGTTGTGTGAAACTTCCTTTACAATGAAGTGGAGTTTAGTACAATACCCCCTCATCAACATAGGCACGCTTTCAGAGGGCACAAGAGTCCTCCAAGCGATAGAACATTGGGATGGCAGGTAGCCTAGTTTAAAAGGTTGCTAGATCGAATCCCCGAGCTGACAAAGTACAAATCTGTCGTTCTGCAGCCTGAATAAGGCAGTTAACCCACTGTTCCTAGGCCGTCGTTGTAAATAAGAACTTGTTCTTAACTGACTTGCCTGGTTAAATAAATTGTGAATTTCAATGAAAACCATCAACACTAGGCTAGGCAAGCAGGCATCGAAATAAAAGTAGCTCTGGGTGAGAACACAAACATGTATGGATATTTGGCCAACTGAACTGGTGTTTTCAGTAAGGTCCGCTTCTCAGTTTTCTAGTTAACAATTATATAAATTGATGAACCTGTAGAACCAGTTCAGTGTCCTCAAACTTACCTAGCCGCAGTTCAGCCTAGTGCGTGGTTATTACTGGTTAATAACGTTATAGCAGCTAACGTTAGCTAGCTAGCATAACAAGCTTCCTCAATCGTCCTAGCAACCTAATCTCATGAGAAGTCAATAACAAGTGTCAACAAGAAAACATTTGTCAGATGAATTACAAAAATTGACTTGTGTGAATTGAACAGAAAAATATTTGTTTTAGACGCAATCTCGGCATCAGTCCGTAGCTAGCTAACGTTAATTAGCTGCCAGTGACAGACTCCCCGGTAGTCAAACCTTACCGTTCTGTTGGACATCCGTTGCCCAACACAGTACAGTGAGGAGTTAGTCCGACTTCAATGCAGTTTCCGATTGAAAACACTGAAATGTTGTATATATTCTGAAACAAGTTATTTTTTTTGTTATTTCGACTTTGCGAGAACAGAAACGAAGCTCACTGTCTTGTCTCTTGCGCTGTTCTTCCTGACTGACCACAGGTAGCTGCCACCGCTTTATTGCTTATCGCTGCATCATCGGTGACTAGCTAGCTACATGTACGGGAAGTGATATCTGAACCAAAAAAGTATTACATGATCTTTCATGTTAAATAGACCACGTTTCATTTAACTAGGTCTTATATCACTAGAAACACATTTGTTGGCTACTGAACTGTTGGGCGAAAATGGCGTTACCATAGTTTCTAAACTCAGAGACGCAACATCGCGAGACTTTGGGAACGCTTGCGAAACAGACCAAACAGCCCAGGCCGGGGTTCGAGAAGTCAATAAGAGAAGTTTAAAAAAAATCTTCCTTAGTTGTTAATCTTCTAAAAATATAAAAGGCACAACCTAAATTCGAGCCAATGTATTAAGTAGTTAAAAATATTAGTCCAACCTCGTGAAAGTGATAAACTGACAGGTTCTCCTTTTCGTCAAAACAGCTTTATATTGAAGGAGTGCCTTTGATTTAACTGCCCACACATGCGCAGTTCGACGCTAGACGACAGTAGACCCGGTGACGTGTCTACGCATGAGTTTAGCTAGCCAACGTCGCCTACAAGCGTGAACGGGGATTTCTTTTGGAGAAGCAGTTTTAGCCTATCTTCACACTGTACTGTCTTTAGCGTCACAGTCCTCGCGCCCCAACTCCCCTTCATTTATCATGATGTCATCCAGTTCAGATTAAACTGGCAGTGACACTGACATTTATTGTGATAGCAAACTCAAGAGATTTTAGATGGTTTCTATACCGTCTCTGGCTAGCATCACCGATTATATCACGTGAGGGATTTCATTTACTTCAGGCCAGGTTTATTTAGAGTAATACAGTATTTCCATCAATTTGAATGAAAGATTGTATGCACAAAAGTGCTGTCATTCAATCAAAACCAGAATATAAAACTGGGTGTCAGGAAGCCTACTGGTTGCTAGTTCGAATCACTGAGCTGACTAGGTGAAAAATCTGAGGATATGCCCTTGTGCATGGCACTTTACCCTAATTGTGCCAATGTCACCATCAATAATGTCTGAGCCCTGGGTGTGACGCCACTCTCTGAGGGTGTCTCAGGGGGAGAGGGATATGCAAAAAATAAATAAAAACGTTTACATTTCACACCACACACATACACTTGTACAAGTTACACACTTGCACATATGTGAAACAGGACAAATATAAGCACCCCCCTATTTATTAGATGTCTAACCCTCTTCTGTTCTCTTTTCATTCCCGATCCTAGAACAAATGACTGGGTTAGTAAAAGTATTATCATGACAGGTGGGGGGAGTGTTGTGGGAGTTCCTCACTCAACTGTTGCACCAAATCAAATAAAAGACAAACACTAAGGTGAGAGAATAGAAGATAACGTATTTAATGGAGTATCATGTGGTAGGGCCGCCTTTCTTCCAGCCTCTTCTCTCAGCAAGCGTTCTCCAGACGCTGTGGAAAGCCACTCTGCCCATAAGCAAGGTGATTGTGAAGTTACGTCTGTACCAGTCCCTGTCAATGAGATGAAGGGAGGGAAAAGAGACAACAATACTGTAATAAATAGGAGAGAACTCATTATATTCACAGAATGGCTTGCTTATGCACATACTAGTTTTACATATACAGCAATGCCTAGTTAATGCCTGGTTAAATAAAGGGTCAATAAAAAACTATGTTGACTCTGTGCATGAGTTATATCACATTAATTAATAATGATATTTCAAGACCTGCTATTGATAACCTGCTATCTCACCCCCCATTAACCAGTAGGAAGATACAGGGCGTCCTTTTGCACCTGTTTGATGAACTGTAAGCAATAGTTCCCAAACGTACTTATTGTAATTGGCATGTCTTATGCAGTTTTCATCCAGGAAATGTTTGTAAAAGACTGCCATTTCTTCACTGTTTAAAGCCCTTTTCCTTCCTGAGAAAATATAAGGAACAACAAACATTAAGACACATTCCAACCACCCCTGTCATCCATCAGTTTGATATCCTTCATAATTTCAAATCACAATATCAGCTAACCTTTCTCATCTCTCTCAGTCAAGCCTTTCTCCTTCAGTTGTGAGAGGACGAAGGCATCCTTCTCCTAAATGAGAAAACAGAAATAGCCTTTGAACAGAAACAAAGTAAAAAATAATCATTTAAAAAATGTCTACACTACTACAGTACTGGAAATATATATATTTATATATTTACCTCAATATTTGAGATCAGTGAAGTGCTGCCCTCTGGTGGACAAAATGTGTTGTCTAAATTCTAACCTATGCTATATTGGCCATATACCACAAACCCCAGAGGTGCCTTATTGCTATTATAAACTGGTTACCAATGAAATTACAACAGTACAAAGTTATTTTTTGCCATACCCATCGTATACGGTCTGATATACCACAGCCTTCAGCCAATCAGCATTGAGGGCTTGAACCACCCAGTTTATAATCTATTATAGCTAACTCAATACACATTTACTGATGGGTTTTTGCTTAGCAGTTACAACTTCGATTACATTTCATTTTGGGTACAATGAGGCTTACGCTAGCCAGAGACTACTGAAATTAAGTAAAATCAACAAGAAAATCACAGAAAAAGTGTAACAACAACAGCTGAGCTAAGTAGTAAATCATTTGTGATTGCACTACTGCGTTAGGTGTCTCTGAGATGAGTCAACAGATAATTAAGGATACTGTTGAGTAAATGGATAATTAAGGAAGCAAACCTTGTTGAAAGTGATATTCTGATTGGTCCAGAATGCATGGTTCCAATCCTCCGTCTCTTGCCTCAAGGTTCTAAGCTGCTTCTCCAATGCAGTCTCATTCTCAGGGATGTGGTATATGATTGGTCGCAGGTTTGACAGCCTGTGAGGGGGACCAACCCAGTCATGCTTAGATTCAGCAGCTGGGATGAACTGGGATCTCTGTTTAAAAGATAAATAAAACATCCTAAATCATGTTACTTCTATAAACAGACAGTACACAGCAAAGGGGATGACACATAAATAATAATAATAATAATTTTTTAAAGGAGCCCCCCTTTGCCTTGATGACAACTTTGCACACGCTTGGCTTTCTCTCAACCAGCTTCATGAGGAATGCTTTTCCAACAACCTTGAAGGAGTTCCTATATATGCGGAGCACTTGTTAGCTGCTTTTCCTTCACTCTGTGGTCCAACTCACCCCAAACCATCTCAATTGGGTTGAGGTCGGGTGATTGTGGAGGCCAGGTCATCTGATGGAGCACTCCATCACTCTCCTTCTTGGTCAAATAGCCCTTACACAGCCTAGAGGTGTGTTGGGTCATTGTCCTGTTGAAAAACACATGATAGTCCCACTAAACCAGATGGGATGGCGTATTGCTGCAGAATGCGGTGGTAGCCATGCTGGTTAAGTGTGCCTTGAATTCTAAATAAATCAGAGTGTCACCAGTTAAGCACCCACACACCATAATACCTCCTCCATGATTCACGGTGGGAAACGCACATGCGTAGATCATCCTTTCACCTACTCCGCGTCTCATAAAAACGACACGGCGGTTGGAACCAAAAATCTCACATTTGTACTCATCAGAACAAAGGACATATTTCCACCGGGCCTAATGTCCATTGCTTGTGTTTCTTGGACCAAGCAAGTCTCTTCTTATTATTGGTGTCCTTTAGTAGTGGTTTCTTTGCAGCAATTTTACCATGAAGGCCTGATTCACACAGTCTCCTCTGAACAGTTGATCTTGAGATGTGTCTGTTACTTGAACTCTGTGAAGCATTTATTTGGGCTGCAATTGCTGAGGCTGGTAACTAATGAACTTATCCTCTGCAGCAGAAGTCACTCTAGGTCTTTCATTCCTGTGGCGGTCATGAGAGCGTGATGGTTTTTGCGATTGCACTTGAAGAAACTTTCAAAATTCTTGACATTTTCCAGATTGAAAGACCTTCATGTCTGATGGATTGTAGTTTCTCTCTGCTTATTTGATCTGTTCTTGCCATAATATGTACTTCGTCTTTTACCAAATAGGGCTATCTTCTGTATACTACCCCTTGTTACAACACAACTGATTGGCTGAAACGCATTAAGGAAAAAAACTCCACAAATGAACTTGTAACAAGGCACACCTGTCAATTGAAATGCATCCCAGGTGACTACCTCATGAAGCTGGTTGAGAGAATGCCAAGAGTGCGCAAAGCTTTCATCAAGGCAACGGATGGCTACTTTGAAGAATCTGAAATATCAAATATTTTGATTTGTTTAACACTTTTTTGGGTTACTACATTATTCCATATGTGTTATTATTCTACAATGTAGAAAATAGTCTAAATAAATAAAAACCCTTGAATGAGTAGGTGTGTCCAAACTTTTGACTGGTACTGTATAAAGCAGAGTGACATCCTGCATACAGAAATCAACAATTCAATTCTGCCAACCCCTATTGGCCTTACCAATTTGCACCCTCTCTTTAGGCATGTTCACATTAGGAAGAGGCAATAGGATTCTCGGCAAATATTTTTGTAAGCAGGAAGTCACCCTATTGTTTTTGTTAAAAAAAAATTAAAAATGTTTTTTAAGTCGCCCTATTGTGTATGATGATGCCATGACTTGTTACTAGCAGTAGGAATACACTCCCTCCTGGACCCTTACACGAACTCTGAATTTGTCCTGCTAGGTGGCCTAAACTGGGACGTGTTTAAATCACTTTACCAAATCCTAAAGCAATGGTACTCCCTACATCGTTCTCAGATTATTACCAATCCCACAAGGCATGACTCCAAACACCCAGAAAAGGCTACTCATATCCTTCCTGTTTGGCCCTGTCCGGGGGTGTCCTCGGATGGGGCCACAGTGTCTCCTGACCCCTCCTGTCTCAGCCTCCAGTATTTATGCTGCAGTAGTTTGTGTGTCAGGGGGCTAGGGTCAGTTTATTATATCTGGAGTACTTCTCCTGTCCTATTCGGTGTCCTGTGTGAATCTAAGTGTGCGTTCTCTAATTCTCTCCTTCTCTCTCTCGGAGGACCTGAGCCCTAGGACAATGCCCCAGGACTACCTGACATGATGACTCCTTGCTGTCCCCAGTCCACCTGGCCGTGCTGCTGCTCCAGTTTCAACTGTTCTTCCTTATTATTATTCGACCATGCTGGTCATTTATGAACATTTGAACATCTTGACCATGTTCTGTTATAATCTCCACCCGGCACAGCCAGAAGAGGACTGGCCACCCCACATAGCCTGGTTCCTCTCTAGGTTTCTTCCTAGGTTTTGGCCTTTCTAGGGAGTTTTTCCTAGCCACCGTGCTTCTACACCTGCATTGCTTGCTGTTTGGGGTTTTAGGCTGGGTTTCTGTACAGCACTTTGAGATATCAGCTGATGTACGAAGGGCTATATAAATACATTTGATTTGATACTCTCATTGATGTTATCCTTACAAAGAATCCTAATCGCGATCACTGTTTTACAGCTTGTTTTCGTAATTGCTGCTCAGTGAAACGACCTGTCCCAGACGCTTGCTAAAAAAATAAACTCTTAATGACCTGGCCACTGTAAATTGGTATAGAATCAGCTTTATCCCCTCTGACGAAGACGCTTGTACCTTCTTTTTATATATTTTCCGTGGTATTGTTAACAAACACACCCCCATAAAGAAAATGATAATTAAAAACAGGTTCATCCCCTGGTTCGACCGACTCCCCTTCAAGAATTCCATTTGGATAAAGGATCGGCATACGCTAGGGCTGGGCGGTATACCGTATTTTATCATATACTGGTATTGATGCAGGGACCGGTTTGGGTTTTTACTTTACCTTCTATACTGGTATTTGAATGTTTGGTTTGTTAAAGGTGATACGCCATGTGTAATGTCAATTTGTATAGTTTACTTCGCTACTTGAGTCATCTTTCTTCGCTCTTTCTCTCTGTGCTGCTTTCCACACAGACCTAGCCCCTAACCCCTGTCACTCAAGGAGCGTATTTGTTGTTCCTCAACGAGATACTTGCGTTCAGTCTGCATGGGCAATGCAGCACATGCAACAATGTTGATGACAATGCTGTTTTCACTTTGCTTCTTAGTTGATTAATATTATCGTTCTATAATGACACTATTCGTTTATGTTTCTTACATCAGCAAACAGCTAGTTTGTATTTTCTT
Organism: Oncorhynchus mykiss; assembly: GCF_057628025.1. Lineage (NCBI taxonomy): Eukaryota > Metazoa > Chordata > Actinopteri > Salmoniformes > Salmonidae > Oncorhynchus > Oncorhynchus mykiss. The sequence goes on along the minus strand of NC_143040.1, from coordinate 48,659,199 downwards.
AGCTAGTTGCCCTAAATCTTGTAAGACGCTATTTGCTAGCCGCTAATGCTAATAGCTATCTAGCTAGCTAATACATTCACTAAGTAAAAGCAAACGTAGCTAGATAATACCAGTGATGGTGTTGACCTAAACTAGCATTTTTGTGCAACAGTATCTTCTAAATCAAAGAGGAATAGGTTAGCTATATGAAGTAGCTAAGAGAAAACATGCAAGGTAGCCAAAGCTTATAGGGTCCCCTAGGAAACACGTATCAACAATTTAGTTCCTACCCTGTCACAATAACTCCTCCCTGGTATTTTAATTCGTTTTCATCTCAAACAGTGCATTCAAATTTCCCACCATTTTATTCTAACTATAGAATTAGAACAGTAATTATATTTCCTTGAGTCCAACAGTTTTGCTCTAATTTGCAACATTTGGTTAAAAATAACTCTTTAGATTATTTGCCCATATCGTGCAGCCCTATGTGGCAGTGTGGAAATTATCTAAATTGAGCAGTGGTGTAAAGTACTTAAGTAGTACTTGAAAGTATTTTTACTTAAGTCGTTTTTTGGTATCTATACATTACTATTTTTTTTTTTTGACTACTTTTACTTCACTACATTCCTAAAGAAAATACTGTACTTTTTACTCCATACATTTTCCCTGACACCTAAAAGTTTGTTACATTTTGAATGCTTAGCAGGACAGGAAAACGGTCCAATTCACGCACGTGTCAAGAGAACATCCCTGGTCATCTACTGCCTCTGATCTGGAGGACTCACTAAACACCAATGCTTGGTTAGTAAATTATGTCTGAGTGTTGGAGTGTGCCCCTGGTTATCTGTAAATAAAAATAAATAAATAAAAATGGTGCCATCTGGTTAAGGAATTTAAAATAATTTTTACTTTTGATACTTACGTATATTTTATCAATTACTTTGAATGCTTAAGTATATTTAAAACCAAATACTTTTAGACTTTTACTCAAGTAGTATTTTACTGGTTGACTTTCACTTGAGTAATTTTATATTACTCAAGTATGAGAATTGGGTACTTTTTCCACCACTGCAGGAAATCCAGAAATGATAGGTGCTGAAATTAGTTTGGGTTGAAGTTGAATTGAACAGTATAAAACCATCAGAAAGGAGAAAGACTCATTGAAATCACTTAGAATGTATGTGTTGCCACCCTAGGATCACTTACTAATCATAAAGCATATGTAAAACTTGTATTATTCAAAAACTAAAAATACCATCCAATTATTTTTTTTAAATACCGTGATATAATATTTTGGCCATATCGCCCAGCCCTAGCACACACATACTCAGGCTGACTGGCTCTCATTCAGGCAAATGAGAAATAAGTGCACTTGGGTTAGTTCTAGAAAACGGTTAAAGACCTGGAGAATAAATCCTCCTCTTCACAGCTGCCCATGTCCCTTAATGTTGATGATGTGGTTATTACTGACAAGGAGTACATGGCTGAGCTCTTTAATCACCACTTAATAAAGTCAGGATTCCCATTTGACTAAGCCATGCCTCCTCGCCCGTCAAACATTTCCTCATCTCCCACCCCTTCTAATGCAACTAGCCCTGATGCTCCTGCCTCGCTACAAAGTTTCTCCCTGCAGGCAGTCACTGAGTCCAAGGTGCTAAAGGAGCTCCTTAAACTTGAACCAAAAGGTTTAGACCCTTTCTTCTTTAAGGTTGCTGCCCCTATCATTGCCAAGCCTCTCTCTCTTTTTTTAACCTGTCTCTCCTCTCTGGGGAGTTTCCCATTGCTTGGAAGGCAGCCTCAGTGCATTCTTTATTTAAATGAGGAAATCAAGCTGATCCTAACTGTTATAGCCCAATTTCTATTTTGCCCAGTTCATCAAAAGTGTTGGAAAAACGTGTCAATAATCAACAGACTGGCTTTTTTGATGTCTATAGTATTCTCTATGGTATGCAATCTGGTTTCCGCTCCGGTTATGGATGTGTCACTGCAACCTTAAAGGTCCTAAATGATGTCACCATTGCCCTTGATTCTAAGCAACGTTGTGCTGCTATTTTTATTGACTTGGCCAAAGCTTTTGATAAAGTAGACCATTCCATTCTTGTGGGCCGGCTAAGGAGTTTTGGTGTCTCTGAGGGGTCTTTGGCCTGGTTTGCTAACTACTTCTCTCAAAGAGCGTAGTGTGTAAAGTTGTCTCAGCCACTCTGTCACCAAGGGAGTACCCCAAGGCTCGATCCTAGGCCCCACACTCAGGAAGCTCTCTCATCCATTTATATGCAGATGATACAGTCTTGTACTTAGCTGGCCCCTCCCCGGATTTTGTGTGGAAACACTCTCCAACAAAGCTTTCTTAGTATCCAACAAGCATCCTCTGCCCTTAACCTTTGTTTTGGAGATGTTCAGAACAAGGTTATGTGGTTTTGGTAAGATTAATGCCCCTCTCCCCACTGGTGTGATTAGTACCTCTGAGGGTGTAGACCGTCCTACCCATGCTAGATTACTGAGACGTAATTTATAGATCGGCAGGTAAGGGTGCTCTCAAGCGGCTAGATGTTCTTTACCATTCGGCCATCAGATTTGCCACCAATGCTCCTTATAGGACACATCACTGCACGTTATACTCCTGTGTAAACTGGTCATCTCTGTATACTCATCACAAGACCCACTGGTCGATGCTTATTTATAAAACCTTCTTAAGACCTCACTCCCCCCTATCTGAGATATCTACTGCAGCCCTCATCCTCCACATACAACACCAATTCCGCCAGTCATATTCTGTTAAATATCCCCAAAACACACATATCCCTGGGTGTCTCCTCTTTTCAGATCGCTGCTGCTAGCGACTAGAACGAGCTGCAAAAAAACCTCTCAAACTGGACAGTTTTATCTCCATCTCATCTCATCTTCATTCAACGACTCAGTCTTACTGACAGTTGTGCTGTCGTGAGTTGCTGCTATGCAGTTGTCGTCTTAGGTCTCTCTTTATGTAGTGTTGTCTCTCATCGTGATGTGTGTTTTGTCCTATATTTTTAATCCTAGCCCCCGTCCCATCAGGAGGCCTTTTGCTAGGCAATCATTGTAAATTATTTGATTCTAACTGACTTGCCTAGTTAAATAAAATAAATACAAATTCTCATCAACCAACATTAGCAAACAATGCTTCTGGAGGTAGGTCTCTGAAACTCAGACCAGAGACGTGCAATAAAGAAGCACATGAAATCAACTCATTGATGAGAAACTAGCTAGTGAGTGGCCCACGCACCTTCACTGAGTTCCCTTGCTTTGTTGGTTCACTCGAACTGCACCGACGACTGGCGTTCGCTGATATGCGCCGCATATGCAATGGACCTAAAAGATTACAAGGCCACGGTGACCTCCGCAGAAAATATCCTGTCGTTTTTCCACTCATTTCAGGGCCTCTTCTACAACGTATTTTACAACATCGTCGATATTCTAGACGTAAGTAACATGAAAATAGCCACTATTTAGTTCGTCTGTGACCAACTTGCAACGCTACCACGTGACAGAGAACGTTCCATGTACTTCCTGTATTTAAATTAGGTTGGACGACCAAGGTATATCACAACGTCTTTCTGTTTACTTAGTCAAATTCTTTAACATAACCATTTGTCTGCGGAAGCGCGAGTGTAATTTATTAGCATTGTCCACATGTGTATTTAATGTAACGCCCAACACGGCTTTCATATATCTATTTTGGCCAGCCTGTCATTCCTCGTATTTCCACGATATCGACTAGATAGGATACAGTTAGTCAGAATTGTCCAGAATGTACTTTTCGTATCAGGTTATAAGAATTAACGTAGCAGTTTAGGAGAATTAGGTTAAGGTTAGGAAAAGGTTTGGGTTAACTAAAATGCTAAATTTTTTCAACATTATATATCAATTTGACCTTAACCGTATACCATCTAGCCGTGATCGCATTCGCCTTGAAAAAAAGCTAGTAGTAGCCAGCTAGCTGGTTGCTAAATATCAGATTGTGGTTGTGCTTGGTAATGTTTAGCATTATATCGATATTTTCCCTATTATGGCTGTACGTTGGTTATGCAGGTAAGCATGAGGACATGTAGCTTATCATATATTCCTGAACAATTATAATAGTAGCTATCCCTATTATTTCAAATTGATTTATTTAGCTAACACCGTTAAGATATCTACAACGTAGATACGTAGACATGCTAGCCTACATTTAGCTTGTACCTAAAAGACAACAAAAAATTACGCCACAGTAATGTTTTCATCCATATGTGTGGATTTATTGCACTTTGACTGACATGTTATGTTCTCAGAGAGCAAAATTGCTGTCAAGGGACAGGTGAGGTGATTGTGAGTCCTTTGTTGACCAGCGGTGCACTTGTTCCAAAGAGGATCATTGTCCCCTCCAACATTTGGAGCCCCGTTAAAATTCTACAAAAAGTAGCTAGCTACAGCTTTTCTTCCCCCTTCCATCACTGATTAGAACTTCAAAATAACTGGACAGGTAAAAGTAATCTGGTGGAGCCGGTGTGTTGACATGTCCAATCATGTGTCATCAGTCAGTGATTACTGAGGAAGGAAAGGTGCACTTTAAAGGAATTGTAATGATGCCTTTGGACTTTTGAAGATCGAGTTAGCAGTTTGACATCATAAAAGCGGGCGACTTCCTGCTCAGAATTACATGAATATGTTCAATAAGAAAACAGATTTGGCGATGTTGTGCACTACTGAGCACAATCCATGAGTGGGAAAAAGACTCTAAGGTGACTCAGATGGAGGTCTTATAGGCCTGTAGATGATGCTCATTTGAGATGGGAGCTAGAAGGTAACAGTCTAGGAACATACAGAGAAGGAACTGTCAGATGAGTCAAAATACCCCCGGAACGAGCCACACTGGGAGCCAAATTTGAAATACAATACATTGTATACAATATATTGTATACATGGAGCAGAGTGGAAAAATCGCATTAAAAAAAACAATTTAAATGTATTTTCGGAAGAACTGTGGTCACCATTCATGTAATACATTAAATATATAGTCTGCATAAGACTGAATTGGGGAGTTATTTCATAGTTTTTTTCACAGGTAGGCCTACATTATTTTCCCATTTCAATCTTTTAGCAACCATATTCTTGGAGTGACTGTTATGGGCAGAGCAGACCATCAAATATGCATTTAAATATTTTGATATGCAACCTGGAATTAAATTTAATAGCACCAGTGCTTCTACAGTGAAACAAATCTCACATTGGTGCCATTTGTGAGCGATGTTGTTAGGCTACATTGTATCGTTGTTTCTTCTTCAGAGTGCACTGGCAATAACAATTTCATTTCACAGAGACAACACGGGTTCTTCAACTTTAGCACTAGCCAATATCCACACATTTTTGAATGATCTGAATGAAGATGATGGTGAAGGGGGTGATTGAATTTACAATATACAATTGGGGTTGGCCTCTAACCAATTTGTTCCTGAGCTTGTAGCTACTCGGTGGGCCAGAACATATAGCCTACTATCTGCCCAATTCATATCCCCACATTACACATTTAACACATGGTTAGTGGGATAATCAATTAAATGACAATGTGATCATTTCGATCTGATTACAGTGGTTAATTCACCAATGTCTCTATTAATAGGCCTTTACCTACTCTATTAAAATATATTACAATCTTTAACAATCAATCTTTATTAATAACAATTGCAATAATGAAGCAGGTCAGTTATGCACTCTGATGTGTACGGCCAAGAGTTTCGATGACACGAGTGAAGCCTTATATAGATAAACTATCTTATGCAAGCATATACAAAACACGTTATCTTGGTATGTGTGTGGAGAAAGAGACAAAACTAGGGTAAAAGGTACAGATGTGAATTGGGCGTCTCGTTCTGTGGCAACAGATAGTTATTCTAGTCTAGTGAGTCAAAACAACAGGAAATCACTCTAGACAGTTTCTCTGAAGTAGATAAACGGTTTCCCATTTTGAAATGCAAGAAGCTATACAGCCTTAAAAAGATAATTCATTATACAAGCATTAAAGAGGTTTGACTAAAATTCCCCTTCCACAGGTAAGCCTACCTCTTATTTTTTAAATAGTGGTCCAACAAATCCCTCTTGTTAGTAAATTTGCCTACTCAACTTTCAGCACCGGGCGCTGCCCATATTGATTTTTGAAACCGCGATCCACATGGCTGCATCTCAACAAATATTTTTTCTAATTCATCCAATTGTATTCTATTCTCTGTTTTTACCATGGACCTATTCCCCTAATATTATAAATAAGCTTTCACATGTGTGTTTTACACTTTTTATCAAGCTGTTGGTGCTTGCTTCTATTTATGCCAAATCAGTTGACCGCTGTAGGTTGAACTTCTTGTTTCCTAACATTATTCTTTTACAATTTTTTGTAGCGAATTGAGAAGACCCTTTACCCATCATATCCTACATATGTTGATCAAAGCAGTGGTGGAGTGGCTTGTCTGTCCTGGAGATCATGTTGCGGGCTTTGCGCTGTATAGTGTGTTCTTTCAATCAGTTTAGATGTTGTGAAAAAATAAAATAGTAAGCGTATAGGCTACTCCAGTGACATGTAATACCCTATTCACTTTATTTTTATGCAAACCTCCAGAACATACATTGCGAAACTTGAAAGAACTCATGGTTCTCACGGTCAAGCAAAATTATACAATGTATCACTTGTACTCTCTGAAGAGGAAAGAATAATAGGATTTATTTGACCATTTAAAAAAAATATATATATATATATATATATATAATATATATATATAATATATATATATAATATATATATATATAATATAATATATATATATAATATAATATATATATATATATATATATATATAATATATATATATATATAATATATAATATATATATTAATATATATATATATATTATATATTATATATATTATATATATATATATTATATATATATTATATATATAATATATAATATATATATTAATATATATATATTATATATATATATTATATAATATATATTAATATATATATATATATAATATATATATTAATATATATATATATATATAAAATATATATATATATATAAAATATAATATATATATATAAAATATAATATATATATATAATATATAATATATATATATAATATATATATATAAAATATTATATATATAAAATATTATATATATATATATATATATATATAACCACACATGTTGATCCAATACATTTAAAAATCATTAAGGATAACACAACAAAGTTTAGAAAAGTATTTCCATTGTGGTCCTCTTAATACAATACAATGTAGCCAAACAACATCGCTCGCAAATGGCACAGATGTGAGTTTCTTTTCACTATAGAAGCACTGGTCCTCTTAGATTTTAATTCCAAGTTGCATACCAAAGTATTTAGGCTCATATGACGGTCTGCTCTGCCATTCCTCTCCTTCACACCAGGGCTGCCAACAATATAGGGTTGCTATAAGACGTAAATGGGAAAATAATGGACCTGTGAAAAAAACATAAAATAGTTCCACTACCATAAGATGTATTAAAGCTGCAATATGTAACTTTTTGGGGAACTGACCAAATTCACAGAAATGTGAGTTTTAGATCTGTCATTCTCATTGAAAGCATGTATAGGAAGTTTTAGATCTGTTATGTGCCCTATTTCTATACTTCCCATTCTTAAGTTTAGTTTATGCTTCTTTTGCTTTTGTACACCAACTTTAAAAAAACAATATTTTGGGTTATTGAAAATATATTTCACAGCGGTTTAGATGGTACAATGATTCTCTACACTATACATTGCTTGTTTTGTCACAAACTGAAATTAGGCAAACTATTTGAATTTTTGCAACCAGGAAATGGCAGAGCAATTTCTGCATATTGCACCTTTAATTGAATAAATCAAATCAAATGTATTTTTATAGCCCTTCGTACATCAGCTGATATCTCAAAGTGCTGTACAGAAACCCAGCCTAAAACCCCAAACAGCAAGCAATGCAGGTGTTGATGCACGTTGGCTAGGAAAAACTCCTTAGAAAGGCCAAAACCTAGGAAGAAACCTAGAGAGGAACCAGTCTATGAAGGGTGGCCAGTCCTCTTCTGGCTGTCCCGGGTGGAGATTATAACAGAACATGGCCAAGATGTTCAAATGTTCATAAATGACCAGCATGGTCAAATAATAGGTCTGGGACAGGTAGCATGTCCGGTGAACAGGTCAGGATTCCATAGCCGCAGGCAGAACAGTTGAAACTGGAGCAGCAGCACGGCCAGGTGGACTGGGGACAGCAAGGAGTCATCATGCCAGGTAGTCCTGAGGCATGGTCCTAGGGCTCAGGTCCTCCGAGAGAGAGAAAGAAAGAGAGAATTAGAGAGAGCATACTTAAATTCACACAGGACACCGGATAAGACGGGAGAAGTACTCCAGATATAACAAACTGACCCTAGCCCCCCGACACATAAACTACTGCAGCATAAATACTGGAGGCTGAGACAGGAGGGGTCAGGAGACACTGTGGCCCCATCTGATGATACCCCCGGACAGGGCCAAACAGGAAGGATATAACCCCACCCACTTTGCCAAAGCACAGCCCCCACACCACTAGAGGGATATCTTCAACCACCAACTTACCATCCTGAGACAAGGCCGAATATATGCAGCACGACACATCTCCTTCGCATAGAGTTGATCAGGCTGTTGATTGTGGCCTGTGGAATGTTGGCCAACTCCTCTTCAATGGCTGTTCAAAGTTGCTGGATATTGGCGGGAACTGGAACACGCTGTTGTACACATCGATCCAGAGCATCCCAAACATGCTCAATGGGTGACATGTCTGGTGAGTTACTGTATGCAGGCCATGAAAGATCTGGGACATTTTCAGCTTCAGGAATTGTGTACAGATCCTTGCGACATGGGGCCTGCATTATCATGCTGAAACATGAGGTGATGGCGGTGGATGAATAGCACAACAATGGGCCTCAGGATCTCGTCACGATATCTCTGTGCATTCAAATTGCCATCAATTAAAATGCAATTCTGTTCATTGTCTGTAGCTTATGCCTATCCATATCATTACCCCACCTTCACCATGGAGCACTCTGTTCACAACAATGACATCAGGAAACAGCTCGCCCCCACACGACGGCATACACGTGGTCTGAGGTTGTGAGTCCGGTTGGACGTACTGACAAATTCTCTAACACGAAGTTGGAGGCGGCTTATGGTAGAGAAATTAACATTAAATTATCTGGCAACAGCTCTGGTGGACAGTCAACATGCCATTTGCACACTCCCTCAACTTGAGACATCTGTGGCATTGTGTTGTGTGACAACTGCACAATTAGGTGGCATGTTATTGTCCCCTGCACAAGGTGCACCTGTCCAATGATTATGTTGTTTAATCAGCTTCTTGATATGCCAAACCTGTCACGTAGGTGGATTATCTTGGCAAAGGAGAAATGCTTATTAACAGGGATGTAACCAAATTTGTGCACAAAATTTGAGAGAAATATGCTTTAAGTGCGCATGGAAAATTTTGGGGATCTTTTATTTCAGCTCATGAAACATGGGACCAACACTTTACATGTTGCATTTATATTTTTATTCAGTGTACATTTAAATTGTGTTTTAATGCAATTTTGTCCCACCCTGCTCCATTTCAAATTTGGCTCACAGTGTGTCTTTACTTCCGGGCTATTTTGATGCAACTTGCAATTCCTTCTCTGTATGCTCCTAGGTCACAGTTAGTGATGCAATGGTAAAACAATGGGTGGATAAACGCTGATTGGGGTGCATTTACCCTCCACTAAACCACTGGTCATAGTGTTTACAAATATGGCCATTGGCCAAGGTTTTATTCAGGGTCACACTATCTCATATTCAGTAGGCAGCAAACAGAGAAGATACATGGGACCTATTCAGTTTCAAATGTTGTAGATACAAGCTAAATATGAACTGACACAATTACCTGTCATTCTGCATTACACACCATATGTAGGGGGCCCAAGACCGACCATCGGTCCTTCAGTGGTCAACCATCCTCCACAGTCCCCATGATGTGTCTACACTTTGCCAGTAGGTGGTTATGAATCATGGTCAAATTTTCCGATTCTATATGTCTTGGCCGACCAATTCTTGTAGTCTGTTCTAGGCTATACACTTCTGTCTGAATGTCCTGCAATATTATGTACTCCTGAATTTAAGCCCCTGGGCTGTAACTAATCCATTTTGTGTACAGGCAGTTTTACCTCTTAAATCCTGTATGGATATGGAAGTTGGCATAAAATATTTGCAAAAATGGAATCTATGTCATTGTGGTATTCCATCAGCACCTTAGTTGGTCTCACGTTTTTGCCAGAGATCCCAAGTGCTTTATATCCCATGGGAATACAATACATTTCAAATTGTTTTTAATAGGAATTATAACGTCAAACTCCTGCGCAACTCTGTATACGATCCCTTTGTACAGTCCACGGAAGACTAGTTTATGACGCGCGTGAACAAACCCTCTGAATTGGTGCGTGGGAGGGGCAACACCGCAGTGCATAGTGCTGTTGGACTGTACCGAGGAGAATCAGCCATTGAAAACAAATTATCGTTACATACCTACGTAAAGAGAAAAGATACGTATTTGGATGACACAACATCGATTATGATCATTGTTGGCTAGCTGATGGAAACGGACATCTTTAGAAATGTGCGCGAATGTCTTTGGCGCTTTGAAAAGGTGAGACATTTCATGCGCAGCTGGGAAGGTGGTGAAACATTGCTGGCGTCTGTTACATTGAAACAGCAACCTAGCAACTGACAGTTTTGAAAATACGTTTTGTCTGAGAGATAGGCCAGAGGCAGCACTGCAAGCCTATGTGGCGGTATGTGAGTTGGTGCATGCATTCTTTGCGGTGACACTGTTGTGTTTACTGCTATTTCTATAGCCATTCGGTCGGTAAGTAAATTATTAGATCGGCTGCTTACGATTACATAATGCTTAAAGCCCTCTGTAGTAGGCATGTAGTAACGTTACTGTAGATAGGCATGTAGTAACGTTACTGTAGATAGGCATGTAGTAACGTTACTGTAGATAGGCATGCATGCAATGCAAAGTATTTGCTCACTGGTTTGCTGCGTTTGAAGAGGGACTGTTCTAGAACTCGTATTGGAGAATGGGGTCTCTCAGACAATAAGCCTCACGGAGCATCACCTTACACCGGGGTTCCCCAACTGGTGATTTTATTTGCCCCCCCCTTTTCATTTTGTTTCATTGTTGGACATAAAATAGTAAAAACACCAGCAAATCAGCTTAAAGTGATTTACATTTAGGAAAGTTTTCCAACGCATAATAGAGAAATGGATGTGATCGTATACAAACGTAAGCAAGGTTTGAAACGATTGTTTTAGTCAAATGTTATGTCTGTGTGGGCTTCTTGCGGTCAATTTGTAGTCTACAAATGATTTGTAATTATGTTCCGGCCCCCTGACCATCCGCTCCCCCAAAAATTGTCCCGCAGCTGAATTTAGTTGATGATCCCTGCCTTACACAGCTCAATTGTAGACTACAGGTATCAATGTATTGATGACCTGGGTCTAAGATATGTAAACATATAAGCCATGTTGGCAGCCCACAGAAGACATCAAGTTTGATCTGTTTGCTCTTATCGGGTTCTGTGTCGGGCAATTTTTGATTTGTAAACTGTTGGTCTCACAGGTAACCTAAGCCGTTGCCAGAAAAGGGGCATTTGCCGGTGGCATCCTGGTTTGGAGACCTTTCCGAAGACTCAGAATGTGGTCATAACAATGTATGTCTCTTCCTGATAGGCTACCTCTCTCTGACATTCAGAGTGAGGTTACATATCTGGGAGGTTTGACTAGCTTTTCGGGTTTTATTTATTACTCATCCTAAACGGACAGCAAAATTAAATGTATGCTGTTTTATTCAATGTACCTCATGTAGATAGGATTTTGTTTGCGAAGGTCTAGTTGTCGATTTGTGTGGATTCGGCCCATGGTCGTCACCATGCTTTTAGGTAGGAGTACAATAGCAGCACAGTATTATTTGAGATAGTCTTTCATACTACTGTGTCTGGTTATATTAATTCAAAAGGCAGCAAGTAGCCTAGTGTCTCTAGACTCTCTCCTGAGGCCTGTTCTGGAAAAATGAAATCATTTTCTCTTTCATTTCTTGTTTAACCTTCAAATACCTCTTGTCCTTTCTGTGTCAATCCATTTCAATTCAGCAAGCCATGACACCCACCCACCGTGCTTCTACACCTGCATTGCTTGCTGTTTGGGGTTTTGGGCTGGGTTTCTGTACAGCACTTTGAGATATCAGCTGATGTACGAAGGGCTATATAAATACATTTGGTTTGATTTGATCTCACATTATTCTCAAATCGTTTCTGTAGTTACAAAAATAAGATTCCTACAACATTATTTATGATGAAATGTAATTTGATCTCTGATATACAATTGAGCTATAATTGCACCCAAATTGACCATTTTAATTTATAGGATTCATATACTAATCAGTAAATATAATACCTAACATCTTATTTTGACAACTTTTTTTGTTCAAAAGCTACCCACTGATCCCACGCACCCCACTCCAATCCCAACACAACAGTGAGTATACTGTATCAGTTCTCTATGTTTAGTAGTATGGAGCTGCGGCCCTGAGTATTGTTTCTTCATCCTATGTAATGTATTCTCAGTGAATTCGGTGATGGTTTTCTTCCCTTGTTCAGAGAAATTTGTCATTGAAGTTATGTTTGTCCCATCCTACATCCTCGTATTGCCAGGTCTGACCACTAGATGACGTTGCTCCTGCTAATAGGTGAAAAGGGTTGGAAGTTTCCCCCTCAATGTTAAAGGGATAGTTCACCCAAATGACAAAATAACATTGGTTTCCTTACCCTGTAAGCAGTCTATTCATAGGTTGCACCTCCGTCACTTAGTCACGTTATGAACGTTCTCAAGCCGCTCTCTATCAGTGGTGCCCTAAAGTGGTGATCAGCCCATTCATTCTGGATGGAGGCTAACGGTTTAATCTAAATTACACTATAGTGCCTGTAAATACAATGGCATTGCAAAAGTAGTCATATTTAGTAGGAAACAACTTTATCAGCATTATCATGTCATCAAATTTACTTTAGACAGATGGTAATGTTGTCATTTGCTATTAAAGTTTTATCCAGCTAAAATCCAGTGGCCTCCCCTCAATCTTAGCTAGCTAATGTTCTACTGCATCTAAAGTCAATATGTTGACCTCAAAATGATGACAAAAGGTTTTCCTACTAATTATTTGCCTCCTTCTGAATTCATTGTATTTCCAAGCCACTGTAATGCACTTTTGATTAAATCTTCATCAGCACTCATTGATGATGCATTGAGTAGAATGCTCAGTCGGGTATCAGTCCAAAACAAATGTTCAAAACAATATTTTGACAAAACATGCAACCAATGAATTGATAAGGTATGACATCAACCCATGCTTTGGTTTTGTTGGCCATGGTTTCAAATGCTACATTTTAAGCATTTGTGGCACAAATCCAATTCAAGTCAATGGTACCTATATTAGCATTTTCACACTTCATGTTTGCCACAAATGCAAAAAAGTTAGCATTTGAAACAGTGGCCAGGTAAACAAAATAATGGCTTGCTGTCATACATTGTCCATAGACTGCTTACATGGTAAGGAAATCGATATGTCATTTGGGTGAACTATCCCTTAAACATTGAGGGGTTCTTAAAAAAAATAACTTAAAAGCTGGAACAGCACCATTTAGTGGTCAATAACCTGGTATTATCAGGATGTGAGATGGGACATATAAACCTAACAACGTCAATGACTAATTGAACAGGGAAAAACAAACCAAAACAAATTCACTGAAAATACATTACATAGGATGAAGAAACAATACTCCAAGCTGCAGCTCTATACTGCTTGTCAAACACAGAACTGATACTGTATAGTCCTTGTTGGGATTGGTGTGGCGGTTCCGTGGGAGGCTTTTGACAATTTCTTTGGATTCTTCATGTCTTACTCAGTGTTAGAAAAAAAAGTTTGGTCCAAATCAAATGTTAGTTCCTATATTTCTTGAATATAATACAATTAAATTAAAATTGGCAATTTGAATGCTAATCTTATCCGTTACTAGCAACAAAATAGGTTTCAGAACAATCGTGTGGCGTGTAGGAGAATACTATAAGCCCTAGGCCTATATTGTCTCAACTGACTTTTTCCAATGGCTCTTCTTAGGTTTTGACTATAGCCTATATGTAGTATTGTCTATGTCACACCGACATTATTTGAGGCTTTTCATTTGGGTTTATTATCTGAGTGGTCTTGCAATGTAACCAATAGACATGTTTTCCTCGGGACTGTTTAAATGGACCCTAGTAATCCCATAATGACTGCCAAATCGGCACTCTCTCTCACCATAATCCCCTTTTGGAAAAATCCCTCATATGGCGAACAACAGTGACACACTGTCTCTTTAAGAATGAGAATAATGACCTGTCTATTGTGACATTACAGACACATCACTGTGGAATAGCAGCAGAGGAACCGCCTGCAAATACAATATTTTGAGAGCCTCTCAATCTGCAGTGTCTGGATGCCGATGGTGCAGAAGTTAGGCTACTGGTGTGTTCTTCTGAGCCAGCTTGATCATACCTGAGCCAGCTTGATCTTATTCATTGAGTTTTCCCTCTGGAGTTTTTGTAAGTAGTGTTGTTGACTATTTTATACAATTAAGGAAACAGTCATCTTTGAGTGAGAGGAATTAGTTCTGTTGGGTGTCATTTTCAGTCCTGCTCAGACGTTCTTTGAAGAATGTAACTCAATTATGGTTATTTCGGACCTGGGGTGTAAAATGACATTGTTGTCGCTGCAGTAATCAGACTTAGTTCAGTGGTGTTCATTAGACAGCCTTGGACATAAGCTGAAATAGTAGCCAGCACGGTGTCTAGAGCTGTAGCCTACTTTCAGTAAGGAGTTTAATGATTGTCATGCTAGTGTTATCATTGAATGTTTTAATTTATTGCCTGTTTTTATGCATGCATAATTCTTGTTGGTTAAACAGTCACACTAACAAATTGGTATTGTACTTTGATCAAGTGCATCAAGTTCATTTAAACCTCCAGTAACTATTTGTTCTTTGAGGTAATAACAGTGTACAAAAGCGTCTTGTTCATTCTTGTTTTTATTTTGGGTGGAGCTTGGAAACCGCAGGCAGCTTAGGTCAACATTACATAATGGAAACAAGAACACCTGGCCTAACATACTGAATTGGATAAGCCTCATACACTCATTTTAAAGAGTGTAGATTTTGCCTATGAATGTGTTTAGTTATGAACTTTTGTTATTGCATTTGTGCTGTGCCTGTTTTGCAGCTTGTTTGGAAAGCCCTTTGATGGTGGAAAGAGGATGGACCATGGCAGCCAGCAGCAGCAGCAGCACCCAGCCATGATACGGCTCTATGAGGTCCAGCGGGAGGTCCAGTCTCTGGGCCCTCAGGTGTGCACCTTCAGCGGGTTGAAAAACGAGCGGGAGTATCGGCGGCTGGAGCGCGAGCTGACCCGGCTGCTCCTGGAGGTCGACCAGGTGGACACGGAGGGCAGGGCAGACCTACAGGGGGCACGCAAGAGAGCAGCCCAGGAGGTGGAGGGGCTGCTGCGCTACCTTGAGGAGAACGCCACCCACCCGTCCCGCCTGGCCATCGAGGAGCTGAGCCGGGAGGCCCAGGGGCTGGTGGAGCAGGGGGTGGTGGAACCACAGCGGGCCGGGGGCACAGCAGAGATCAGTGATGAGCTGGTGGATGCTGTGCAGGAGCTGATACTGAGGCTCACCCAAGTGAAGACAGGAGGGAGGGTGCCCCTCCGTAAGGCTCGCTATCGGGCCCTGACACGACTGTGTGCCGTGCAGGACGTGATCGAGGGGCGCACGCGCCAGCAGACCCTCCCCCTGTCAGAAGATACACACGTGGCCGTGCAGAGGATCAACCAGGTGATGGTGCAGGTGAGTGGGGCGCGCAGCCAGCTGGTGGCACTGCTGATGGGGCTGAGTGGGAGGGATAGCTGTGCCCACCTGTCCCGCGTGCTCACTGAGCTCCTGGTGGAGCTGGATGCCCTCGATGTGTCGGGGAACGCAGCGGTCCGGAACTACCGCAAACAGGTGGTGGAGGAGATCAACGGTCTGCTCAAACACCTGGACCTGGAGGGAGAGGGAGACGACACGCGCAGGTACACAGCTTTACTACAATTACAAATAATAGTACAGAAAGGATACAGTATGTATACAGTAATACAGTATGCATGTGTGTATACATGCTTTCAGGTACATCTTAGCTCAGAAATGTGATGTTGTATACATCTTTCTTTTTTCAGGTATGACTTGGCGCAGAATGACTCAATCCGTCAGATTGAGGCTGTTCGGGGTCGGGTGGGCCAGCTGCGCGGGGAGGTCCTGCGACACTGTGGGGTGGGCGACCTCTTCAGGCCCAAGCCTGAGCTCCAGAGTCTCCTCACACACCTGGACCAGGTGGACACGGCCCGTAACCCCTGTATCCGTGAGGCCCGCCGACGTGCTGTGCTGGAGGTCCAGGCTGTCATCACCTTCCTGGACCTCCGTGAGGCCCTGATCTGCCGCCAGCCTGGCTCCAACGAGCCCCCACAACACAGGGCTGTGTGGATGGTCCTGGGCAGCCTGTCAGACCTCCAGGCCCAGGTACTCTGCTTCAACGGCAAGCGGGCCGACAAGAGCTACATATTGCTTGAGGAGCTTCTAACTAAACAGCTGCTGGCCCTGGATGCAGTTGACCCACAGGGTGATGAGATGACCAAAGTAGCCCGCAAGCAGGCAGTCAAGTTTGCCCAGAACATCCTCAGCTATCTGGACATGAAGACAGACGAGTGGGAATACTGATCCACTGCAAAAGACTATACATAGCTGAAGTATGCGTACGCCGACCTATTAAATTGTATATATACACTGGTGTATCATCACTCTAAGAGTTGGGGTCTGTACATTTTGACTAAATCCCAGAATGCACTGCAGCAGCGCTTTTGGTCTCTTTGTTGTCATTGTCGCTGGCCTGTGGGTAAAAACAACAACCCAAGAAAATTTTTGTGAAATACAATTTGGAGAAAAGTGTTATGACGTGCTTTTGAAAGTTTATTGAGCATCTTTTTGAAATCTACTGTATGTGTATGAGTTTTGATCAGTGTTGTTGTGTGGTTGTAAAGCCTGCGGCCAAAAGCACTGAAGCCTGTTATGGTGGTGGTCAGAGTAGTTAAGATCCAGTCACGTCATCTGTTTTTCAAAAGCAGGAGTGGGACTAGAGCAATTACATCTCAATGGTATCCATGTTTTGCTTGACTACTTTGGAGGTCAGTTGTAAATTAACTCAGCCAAACGATGTCTGTGATGTCTCAAAATACTTCTTTACCGAGATGAACAGAGAGTGTACATCAGCACTGTGAGACAAGATCTTCACCTGTTAATTTTGCTTATCCTCTGCTCTCTTTCTTCCTTTAATCAACACTTCTGAGGCAAACTCCCCATAACCATGGCTGGACACACCAGTCTCTGGCAACTGTTCAGGTGACAAATGAAAAGGAGAGCTTCTTCATGGCTTTACCCACTGTCCTACAATAATGAGGATGGGCATGGAACTCAGTGAAGTTAAACGGCCTGTGAGATCCTTTGTCAACTTGGAGGGTTAGTTAAAGGCCTAGTTATAAAGAATGAATATTTGTAGACACGATAAATTACTATGTTTGTCTGTAATTTGTAGCTAAATGTTGATTGTGACTTGTGTGTTTGCGAGGCTATATCTTGTCTGCATTGAATTTAGTGAAGGGGAAAAACAGAGTGTGGAGGTGGTTTTGTTTTTGTCTGTGACTTTTCTATTGTCAGAGGAGTATGTCTGGGAGCCCTGGTGAGGGTCACTGATTTTTACCTTACTATTATTATAGCTGTTGACAGTGATCACAGTGGACAGGGCAGTCTAAAACCGCTTCAGCAGAGGTAGGGAGCTATTAGTAAAAAAAATCTGTCTTTCCTTCCTTTCACCCCCCTTCTGGTGTTTTTATCCCAAACAAAGCAACCCCCACCATACTCCACACACAAGCTAGGGAGGGACTGGCTGCTACCTTTTACAAAAGAATCCTGAAGGCACAAAGACCGGAAAAAGCACTAAATGGGGGACTGAGGAGCACCTAGGCTATTGTCACCGTGAGAAATTTGCACTTTTTACAAATTTTCAGTATTATACCTCAACTGTTTGTAAATTAACCCCTGCATGCCTGGTAGATAGCCCTAAGTACTAACAGAGCATAAACAGTCCTCAGTTAACTCCCACAGAACTCCCAGACTCTCAACATGACAGGGGTTATTCAACCCTTCCCCTGCTGCTGTTGAAAAACATATGGCACAAAAACAGTGAAATCCAGCTACACGGACATGGGATGTCTGACTCATAAGTGAGATAATGATTCGATTAGACAGTGTTCAGTGTGGCCTTCATGTAATGGGTGTTTGTTCACACAGCAAACCTAATGCTGTCTCAAAACAACCAACCCTGCCAGATCAGAGGCTAACACTAGCTACTGTTATAATTCTCCTCTTGATCTGCTCACGTACCAGTAGGTGTGATTATCAACACACAGTTGCACACAACCTTCCAAAATTGAACATACCTCTTATCTGAAAGCAATGCAAGGTGTTCTATCTGAACCACGTATGCATCAGTTGCATCCAGTGTTTGAAAATGCATTGAACATTTTAGGGGTAGAATGTATAATTTTGTCAGTGAAGAATACCAAAGCTGATTTATTTCAAGGAAACTTTTTTATGTTCTTTACTCTGTGGTGAACCTTTTGGTTTGCTTATTTTGGCAGGAATGTGTATGTGGGGTACAGTATTAAATGTTTTAATTTGACGATCTGTTTCTCCAGTCGCCTTTGACTAAGTGGATTGTGACAGGCTCTGCTGTGTTTCTCATACAAGATGCACGTGTACAAACGCACACTGAGGTTTAAATGATGTGTGAATGCTTCAATAATAGGTTTGTTTGACTTTTTATTCCCACTCCAAAATAAAAAAAAGGTGTGTCCCGGATCTAGTTGTGTAAGTTATTTTTATTCCTGGTTTTGCCGTTCCCATGACAACACTATCATATGAGTAGACCGGTTACAAAACTCCATGTATAAAAACAACTACAATTTGTTAACCTTCAAAATATCAATAATATATTTAGAAGAGTTTACATTGGGAGTAGTATATCTAGCTAGATTTGTACTCCCAATCTGCTTTTAGTCTGCTACAGATTTGAAAGGCCACCCAAATTAAGCCCACTGTATCACCCATTTATGTATGTACATACATTACTGTTCCAAAGTTTGGGGTCACTTAGAAATGTGACCCCAAATTTTTTTTTTATACCATCAAATTGATCAGAAATACAGTGAAGACATTGTTAATGTTGTAAATGACTATTGTAGCTGGAAACGGCTGATGGAATATCTACATAGGCGTACAGAGACCCATTATCAGCAATCATCACTCCTGTGTTCCAATGACACGTTGTGTTAGCTAATCCGAGTTTATCATTTTAAAAGGCTAATCGATCATTAGAAAACCATTTTGCAATTATGTTAGCACAACTGAAAATGTTCTGATTAAAGAAGCGATAAAACTAGCCTTCTTTAGACTAGTTGAGTATCTGGAGCATCAGCATTTGTGGGTTCGATTACAGGCTCAAAATGGCCAGAAACAAAGGAACTGTCTTCTGAAACTCGTCAGTCTATTCTTGTTCTGAGAAATGAAGGCTATTCCATTTGAGAAATTGCCAAGAAACTGAAGATCTCATACAAGGCTGTGTACTACTCCCTTCACAAAACAGAGCAAACTAGCTCTAACCAGAATAGAAAGAGTGGGAGGCCCTAGTACACAACTGAGCAAGAGGACAAGTACATTAGAGTGTCTAGTTTGAGAAACAGACGCCTCACAAGTCCTCAACTGGCAGCTTCATTAAATAGTACCCGCAAAACACCAGTCTCAACGTGAACAGTGAAGAGGCGACTCCGGGATGCTGGCCTTCTAGGCAGAGTTCCTCTGTCCAGTGTCGGTGTTCTTTTGCCCATCTTAATCTTTTATTTTTATTGGCCAATCTGAGATACGGCTTTTTCTTTGCAACTCTGCCTTGAAGGCCAGCATCCCGCAGTTGCCTCTTCACTGTTCAACTTTTAACTATTGAACCCCAAACTTTTGCAAGGTAGTGTATATGGTCACATTCCATCAGGTTATAGTATAGCTTTGCATAAGGACAGCTAGGAACTAAGGGTACACCTGCATTGCTTCTACACCTGCATTGCTTGCTCTTTGGGGTTTTAGGCTGGGTTTCTGTACAGCACTTTGTGACATCAGCTGATGTAAGAAGGGCTATATAAATACATTTGATTGATTGATTGATTAAAGAAGCTTGAGTTGAGGTGTAGACCGTTAAGTGGTATGAGTTTTGGGGCACTAAAGTGCCTGTTGCCCAGCCTTGACCTCTACCTGAACCCAAAGTATCCAATCAACCATAGTCCGAGATTCCTCCCAACGCCCACACTTCATAAAGACATCAGTGACCATGGCCTCAACACACACACATACACAGAGGCTGACTGATGGATTTCAGAAAAGCCCCCAGCGTTCTACATTAAAAGTCCATCATATAAAGGCTTTTAAGAGCATTAGCTCAGAAGCAGAACTGTGGGAGGGACAGGGTGACTGGCCACACGGATCATGTCCAAATGTAAACCCCATGTGTGGGGTCATGACCTTTCACACGACAGGGTGTTTCAGCACCGGCTCACTTCCGCTCCATCACCTGCAACTCTGTACAGTATCACTATAGCATTACTACAGTATCAGTTGAGAGTGCCTGCCAACTTAAACGCGGGGTAATTTCATAGGTACTGTGCCAAGTTATTTTTTGTCTCTATTTTTCTTTCTCCCATAGGGCACAACTGTTCTTACTTATGGCCACTAGAGAGAGCCAGATAACAGGCCACGCACACACCCAGTGACCCTGTCAACGTCCAGAGAGAGGGTGTGTGTGCTGTTAATCAGGGCGAGGCCCACTCACACATATGGACTGCACCCTGCAGAGTGTATAAACTTGGTGTCGCTATGAGGACTGCATTAGTGTGTCGCACTAACGTAAAAACATGCCAAGCGTTTCGGTTCCTCACAACATGGTTCAGTGCTGCTACACGGTAACACTATGTGCAACAACCTGTCAATGATGAGGCTACTGACTCCACGGTCCGGGCCAGCTAGCTGCTTAGTCAAATCAATCCCCCTGCCTGCCTGCCTCCCTCCACCCACCCAATAATCAATAACAATGTAATACTAGGAAAAAAAACTAGAAATAAGAAGAAATATGAAGTAAGTAAGCTTACTCTATACAGGGTCAGTTCCAGTACCATATTTACAATGTGCAGGGATACTGGAGTGATGGAGGTACTGTAGATATGTATAGGGGTAAGGTGACTAGGCAACAGGGTACAAGATAAACAGCAGCAGCTTGTATGTGAGTGGGTGTGCGTGTGTGTAGAGTCAGTATAAATGTACGAGTATATTATGTGTGAGTGAGCAGGTGATGGAGTGAGTGTGTGTGTGAGTGTGTCAGGCCCTGTGAGTGTGTCGGGCCCTGTGAGTGTGTCGGGCCCTGTGAGTGTGTCGGGCCCTGTGAGTGCTCATAGACACAGTGCGAAGATAGAAGGTTAACTCAGATAGTCTGTGTAGCTATTTATCAGATATTTTTGCTTGGAGATAGAAGCTTCTGGAGTCTGTTGGTGCCAGACTTGCACCGGTACCGGTACTGCTTGCTTTGCAGAAGCAGAAAGAATAGTCTATGGCTTGGGTGGTTGGAGTCGTTCACGATTTTTCTTCCTACCACACCGCCTGATATTGATCTTGGAGAGCTTGGCCCCACTTGAATGAATAGTGTAGTGTGTGGGTGCTCTTGTTTGCTATGTGTGTTTATAAACAGTTTGGAGCATTCTATACTGTATTTTGTGACTCATGTCATGTAATGTGTCGCTAGAGTAGTTACATACATGAAATGTATTATAATTCTATATAGAAAGACAGGGTAACGTGAGGTCCCATGATCGTCCAGTGGATTCTCTTCATTGGCCCGGGTCTGAGCCCCATCTGTCTGTAAGTAGGTTATGGTGAATTGAGTTTGCGCCGAACCTCAGCAAATAACCACGTAACTCAAGGACGACAGCTGTGAAATTAATCCCCCCCCCCCCCCCACATGGTCCCTGTGAGAAATTCTGTGGGTTTCCAGAAATGATTACACCGCCAGCGGTGAGGTCACAGCGAACAGACTGGAGGAGAGTGGGGGAGCTGGAAGGAGACAGTTGGAGGAGAGTCAGCCAGTCAGAGGGAAGATATTCTGCTCTGATGTACATAACTTAACCAGCTGCAGGGAAGCCAGAAACTATCTGGAGCAACAAGGACTGCTGACGTCTGTTATATCCCGGTTCAATTCACTGATAGGGATAATCTCAGGACAGAGCTGCAAGGCCCATAAATGATGGGAGTAGAGTAGCAGTTGGCTGGTTGCCACAGCAGCGGGAATTACTCACTCCTCCAAGGAAACTGGCCCTTGTTTGCACTGTGGATGTTGTTCTGTTTTTCCACTCCCACAAATGTACTGATGCCCATCCCTCACCCCAACCTCGGGGACTCAGAGTACACACATGCAGACATACACAGATCCTAAAGATAGGGTAAGGCATCTCCACATATTTACTGTTGTCATTAAATCACCCTCAAAACAGAGCAAAGCATTATTCCATTGGACAAGAGAGCTCAGCTCTACAACAACATAACTGTCTTCTGAGTGGACTCTTCAGTGGCTCTACACAGCCTGTCTTGTTTCTACTGCATATTTTGCTGTGTTTACACTCTCTGGTAAGCATCAATCTATGTTTGAAACCTTTGTAAACAGATCCCTTCTGCGGCAAGCTCAAACCCAAGTCCTACATTCTCAGTTCCCTTAAAAGCCATGCTTAAGGCTGAGAACACATATACAAGACATGCCACATCTATTTACACTGTATCTGGCATTGGGTAGTGTCTAATCTTAGAGGTTGGCACATCTTCATTCATGCTCCAGGGGGCAGTCGATCATTGTGCCATCCCTACCACGGCCAGGCCAGGGCGAACATTTCACCTTGGACGGTGGGCTTTGGAATGGAGAAAGCAACACAGTGTCTTGATGTGTTAGCTACTGTATTTCAGGGGCCATTGTTCCCCCAACCTGAAGTGTTCTCATTCGTCTCAAAGGATCTGTCCAGGTTTCAGATTCTCCTTCTCTCTACAGTGTCCACCTGCCCTTCATCACGTTCTGTTGGACACTGGCATAGCCTACTGTCTGTCTAGGAATACTAAGAGGAATGTGTCACACCTTGGTCTCTGTTCAAATGGAGAAATGCTAAAATGGAGTAGAAAATAGAAACCCACACCCCAACTCTCACCACTACCCGTGCTAAACAAATAGTGGTTCTATTCTTAGCAGGGGGTTAGCTGTCTCAGTGTGGAATCTGTTAGACAAACCTACCAAGTTGGAACTTAGAGTATCCAGCGACCATGCTGTTCTCAGAAGAAAGGAAACACAGAGACAAACAATGACTCAGTGACTGCATTCATGTCTACATAGCTGTCTGTCTCTGATGAGATGTGGAAGGCTGGATGGACCACACTGGCAACTTCACTAACTGGAGGAAGCAGTATTTAGAACAGTTACGTGCAGTTTGGCAGGTGCCCTTCAGACTTCACCAGTGGTAGACTTCCTCATAAACCCAGTGGCAAGGGAGGAGCTGCCTGGAGCAAATGGCATATTAAAACAGCAGGCTAAAGTCCACCAACCCCTGCCTTACCATATCAACATATCTTGTGACAGCCTGGAGTTGTGGGTATGGGGACAAGACAATACAAATATACATTTTTCTGCTCCAAGGTCCCTGGGCAAAAAAATCAACTTTTGTACCCAGTAAACCAGTACACAACATCCATCACGGAGGTACCAGAGGGGCTGCCACTGGGTGGCTGTAGGGAGTATTGAACAGTACCAACGTCCTTACACAAGAATCATAATAGATCAAGATTTTGGGAAGATTTGGTTTTAGGTCCAATTTCATCTCATGGATATGTCTGCTCTATTCTGATACTACGGCTAGCGTACACACCAACTCTCAATATTCAAAATACTTCCCCCTCTCCAGAGGGAACCGTCAAGGGTGCCCTATGTCCCCGCTCCTTTTTGCACTTAAAATTATCATTATCATTCACTGGAATCCACTGAGCTGGTGAAGAACACAAGGTGTCACTGTATGCAGATGAGCTTGTAACGGGTGCGCTGAGAGTCGGGAAGCAAGTACAGGGAGTGAGTGCTTCAATAAATAAACAAAACAATAAAAACTAAATACAAATCGCACTGACATGAAACAGAGTCAATACAAATTGAACATTCAGAAAAGTTAACGTTTTCCGATCAACCCCGCTGCCAAGCAAATTCCCCCTGGAGCCCTGCATTTCCATCTGTCTCCCTCTGGTTTTTCCTATTTAGGTGTGAATATAACACATTCTCAGGCTACCCTCCATAAAACACATTTTGCAAGTTTAGTCACATGAGATGAAGCAGACTTACAATGCTGAGATAGTTTGCCTCTCTCCTTAGCTGGCAGAATCCAATCTGTTAAAATCTCAATTTTACCTAGGTTTCTATACCCTTTTCCAATGTCTTCCGATCTTTATGCCGAAATAATTTTTTACCAAGTTGGATAGGCTCATCAGTCATTTTATCTGGGCAGGCAAATCACCTAGGTTACGTAGAGCAATAGTTCAAAGAAGGAGACAAGATAGAGGATTGGCACTTCCAAATGTACTGCTTTACTAATGGGCAGCCAATGTTCAAAAGATTATGGTCTGGTGTAATGCTCCAAGTAAGAACTGGTGCTCAATAGAAGCACACTCCTGCCAATCATACTCCCTTTCTGTTCTTGCTTGTGCCCCACTGTCCTTGAGTCCTTCAAAGTATACTGGAAACCCCATTGTGCTCTCTGCTCTGAAGATCTGGAGACAATTTCGTCAACATGTTAGACTTTCTGCCCTTTCTCTTCTAAGCCCTATTTGTAACAATCACCTATTTTTACCCTCCAAACTCCACCAGGCTTTTGTTTTGTGGCGAGAGAGAGGTTTGGTATGTTTCAAAGATGTATTTTTAGATGGGAAGTTTGACACTTTTAATGATCTCGTAGCTAAATGTAATCTGGCTCATTCTAATCTTTTCTGCTATTTTCTTTGTTTGCTCTTTTCCACCTTTCCTAAACTATCTCCCAAGACGTTGCTAGAAGAGATTTAACCTGATTTCTAGATTATATGACATTATACTATCCTCTGAACCCTCTCCAATAAACAAAATGAAGACAGAATGGAGTCGCGAACTTGAACTTGACCTTCTTAGGATTAACTCCACACCCTCATGTGCTCGGTTAAGTTGAATTCAGTTAAAGGACTTGCACAGAATTCACTACACCAAAGAAAACGTAGTAAATTCCTCCCAGACACGTGACAGATGTTCAACCACTCCAGCAGACCACACCCATATGTTTTATTTATGTTCTAAGCTGTCTGACTATTGGTCATCCTTTTTTAATACTCATAACATTCTCAATATTGACCTGCAGCCTTGTCCTTTGATAGCTATATTTGGAGTTCCATCTCTGTTTCCTAGTCTCACTAAAAGTAAAACAGACGTTGTAGCATTTGCTTCCCTCATAGCCCGCCGGCAGATCTTGCTTAATTGGAAATCCTCCAAACCTCCCACTGTATCAGCCTGGTTGAAAGATCTAATGTCTTTTCTACACTTAGATCAAATTAAATACACTTTGAGAGGTTGTACTGATAACTTTTTCTTGAGATGGCAGCCTTTAATTTCCTTTTCTGAACAGTTGCCTTCTATTGATCAGGAGTAATCATTTTGGCCAACAGGGGAAATGAGAGTGTGGGAGGGAAGGGATAGTATGTTGTGATGTTTTTGTATATGTGTGTGTATGTATGTATGTGTGTGTGTGTGTGTGTGTGTGTGTGTGTGTGTGTGTGTGTGTGTGTGTGTGTGTGTGTGTGTGTGTGTGTATGTATGTATGTCTCATAGCCGCAGAACTAAAAAAGTGAGCCCATCACATGTAATGTCTCATAGCCGCAGAACTAAAAAAGTGAGCCCATCACATGTTATGAGGGCAAACTTAAATGCCCTTTTATAAGGGACAGTGGCGAGCACAGTGGTGTTGTCACAAGGTTGGTCACGTTCAAACAAGTCCTTTACTTTGTGATTAGGCTGATAGTGACCGGGCATGTGTGACACAAGGCTCATGTTTGATATAAACTTTATGGCTTTTCCTCCTGAAAAGTACAATGTTCAACCATAATTCCTATTACATCATTTGCAGCAAATTTGCCTGACATAATGACTTTATAACAACGTATCTTCCCTTTTTATGTGTAATAGTGAAACCTGTCTTGTAAAACACTGACCTAGGAACCAAAGGAAAAATACACTGGTAATATCTTATCTGTACAAACTGCATGACTGGGTAGCCTGTACGTCCAGGCAGCCAGTGTACATATAACAACAGATATGGTTGTCCAACACAGGGCACCATAATCTTTATAGGTCTACTCAGTGAATTGTCTTGCTATTTTTATTAACACTCATTGAGATTATGAATGCCCACAAGTCCTGGGTAGAAGAGCTCCTCTGTGTGACCTGTTTATACTCCAAATCTATCACGTTAGTTCCAAAGTGGTTGTGGTGGACAAATGTTTCAAATGACCCATGGCGAAAATAAGTCATACAGCATTGTATTTTAGTGGTAGGGAACAGGCAGTGTGTGGGCATTTTGTGGAGTGTTATTGGACAACCTAAGTAAAATGGTGGGCCCTGGTCAGCTGTTTTCAGTTATAACAGTAACGTAGGGATAGTTGAAATAAAAAGGAAACGTTTGGTGCTATTCAGATCCGCAGTAAACGTGTCCTCTATATTGCACTGGGCACAGTTGGGCAACGTTCCAGTTGTGGAGAATAAATGTGACATTTTCAGAGTAGATAACAGTCTCAGCACCTTCCTGCTCAGCTACCAGACTAGCCATGACGTCTGTGCCAGAGAGAACAAAGCATCGACGCTGATCCCGAAAGAAGTGACTACTGATAAAACATACAGACATCTCTGTCTCCATTCACATCTAAAGACATGGCAATTTCCCCTCTCAAATCGGTGTGTGCATTGTGGTGCTTCAAAAGTGAAGGGTAGGGAGTGGCAAGGGGGTGCTCCTGATGCCTCAGAGAACTGGTAGTCTTCACTGTCACTAGAACACAGGGATCACCTGGGACAGGAGTCATGGATCACACCCCCAACTCACCCCTCCTCCCTCCTGCTGCAGAGCCAGGATCACAGCTCACCCAGCAGGTGCCCATCCCTGATCACTGAGCCAATGTATTGCAGCCCTGCATATTAACCCAGCACATTAACCCTGTGCAACATTGCTTGGCAGTGTGCCCTAGAGGCCTCAGAACCATCAGCTGGAAGACTGCCTTTAATTTAAGCTCTTAGAGGACTATCAGCATTCAGCTACATGATCAAAGTATAATAATGAAGTATTTTGGGTAAAGTATCTTGTATCTTGCCATGGCGTCTCTCTCGCTTTCTTTATCTCAGCAGGTCACCAGCTGACTAAGCTATGAAGACAAGAGCAGCATCCGACCCTGATGCCCTGCTGTGTGTAGCAGTGCTTGTAATGCATGGAGGAGCTGAGATGTTTAATGGGCGTAGGATGATTTTACTGAACTGATGCTGTGTTAGGGAATCGGTACAGGACACTTGTAGTAGCTGCAAAAATCGATTTGCTATTACAGCTCTTATGTTGGCAGCCAGAACTCAACATGGTGACATTGTGTCCATAAAGATGGAACTTCAGACTGGGAAAGCAGTAGTGCACTTTGTTTACACTTGCTGGTAAGATTAAAGCTAAGATAAAAGGGATGGAAAGACTAATAGCAACGAGGTGGGATGAAAAGTATAAAAGGAGAGGGTATGAAAGCATGACAGGGGATTTTTACGACAGCGATACAGGAATAGTTTCTACTGTACCTGTTTGGCTCTCATCCTTGGTTTAGAATAATCTCATCACAGCCTGTGTGAAGTGTGCCCTAGCCTATGGGCAGGGGTAAACAGACATTGGCCTTTCATCACAAAACCAATCAATTTGGAAATCAATCTCTTTCCAAAACCAAAATGACCTCACATACAAAATATGGATGTACAGAGGACAAATGTTTGCCTGTTGGGAGAACCAATCAGCAGAAAGAATAATGCAGCACTGTAGAATAATCAGGCTTGTCTAATCCACTGACCAGGAGTATTGACCTCAACCTGACAGACCACACAGTAATCACCTCTGATTGGTAGTGTAGTTCAATGTAAGCATGCAGTTCAAAACATGTGATTGTGTGGGAGGGAGATTTACAATTTAAATCATATTTCATATTTAGAAATAATGTTGCTCATGATCTATGGATTTGACAGGCACCCACTGTAAGTAAGTAGTAGTAATAGTAGGGCACTTACTAATTGCCTTGTGAGATGAGACAGTCACCAAGCAGTTCCTACTTTTTTATTTTGTTTGGAACGTCTCTATGACCAATGACCCTGATGTCTGTGCACCATTATCTATGGGAAAAGGCTGCTCCACAATCATGTTCCATTTCCCCTCTGACAGCACCTACAAAAATAGAACCTAAAGCAACCCCCTATCTCTCCCGCACCAAAGGGCTCAGAACTCAATAATTATGTTGTTATTGTGTGCAGAATTGTAATGCAAAACTTTCAGCTTTTTATGAAGAGGTGTCCACTGTCTTAATTTGCTTAACTACTTTCAGATATGTTTATCAGACTCAGTATTATGACCATAGAACTATGCTGAACAAAAATATAAATATAACATGCAACAATTTCAAAGATTTTACTGAGTGACAGTTCATAGAAGGAAATCAGTCAATTTAAATAAATTCATTAGGCCCTAATCTATGGATTTCACATGACTGGGAAGGGGCCCACCCACATGGGAGCCAGGCGAAGACAATCAAAATGAGTTTTTCCCCAGAAAAGGGCTTTATTAAAGACAGAAATACTCCTCAGCACCCCCCCATCCCTCCTTTAACGATCCCGCAGGTGAAGAAGCCGGATGTGGAGGTCCTGCGGTCGTGAAGCCGGTTGGATGTACTGCCAAATTCTCAAAAACGACGTTGGAGGCCGCTTATGGTAGAGAAATTAACATTTAATCCTCATGCAACAGCTCTGTTGGACATTCCTGCAGTCAGCATACCAATTGCACACTCCCTCAAAACTTGAGACATCTGTGGCATTGTGTTGTGTGACAAAACTGCACATTTTAGAGTTGCCTTTTGTCCCCAGCACAAGGTGCACCTGTGTAATGATCATGCTGTTTAATCAGCTTCTTGATATGCCACACCTGAATATGGAACATTTCTAGGATATTTTATTTCAGCTCATGAAAGCTGGGGACAACACTTAACATGTTGCGTTCATATTTTTGTTCAGTATAATTTGCAGCTCAGTTTACAGGCGATAGCTAGCTATGTGTGAAACATAGAAACATGACTGGTCTCTACTGACATTGCTTGAGTTGAAGAAGCAAACCCTGTGACAGAGGTAGGAGCACTTAGTGTTGCTGATATGGGATGGTTGTCCTAAACCAGAGCAGGCTCTGTAAGAGGGTTAATAGCCACAATACCGACAAGAAGACACAGCTTTTCCTCTGTAATCTCATCAATGCTACATAATTGTATTTAGTTTTTTAAAGCACCAAGCCGCACCAGATCATGGGGTTTAAACTCCCAGTGCGGAGAGGGGACAGAGGAGAAACAAGAGATACAGAGATGTGGCGCAAGAGAGAGATGGGATCTGTTTACAAGTCAACAGTCATCAGTTCAAAGTGGTAAGACCATTTGTATTCTTTGTCCGGACAGCTGGATGGACTCAGAAACACATTTGGGATGTCCTTGAAGATGAGAGCATAAATATAAATCATAGATCCCATCACATACACATTCCAACAATAGCTCAACATCAAAGAAAAGAACAGTGGCCAAAACACTATTTTCTGTGCTTGGACCCCACAAACGCTCATCCCTGGTTTTCACAGTGGGTCAACCCTCTTTTTAACCATTAGTGGATGCTGGATGCACCCTCTCTTCCATCCGAGGTCCGTCCTAGGTTCCATCCTAATGACTGCTTTCACAAGCCTGTCTGTCAGTGCTCTGTGATTTGTGCCTGTGCCATATCTCAGCTCAGGAGGGCAGATGACAAGCTGATTAGGAGTGGAATTTCCAGGGGCTCAGAGTTGCTATTCCCAGCCTCCATCCTCTAGATTAGACCCTTTCTAGCTGGGGACAGGCTGATGACACCCGGGCTACAGGTGAGACCGTTATATCTCATAACAACAGGGTCAGCTTCGACACAACCTGACCACACAGGGCTGTTGATAACCCACACAAATGCCAGGATTGCGTCATTAACTCCCCACCCCATATATACACAAATACACTTTCTAAACATGGTTGGGGGATTTATTCTAAACATGGTAGGGGGCTTTATTTAAAGAACATAAAACTTCCAAGTAAAAAAAAAGTGTTGATAGGGGACAGAATGCAGTCGGACGATCAAATAATCGGCATATAGGGTGCATTCGGAAAGTATTCAGACCCCTTGACTTTTCCATATTTTGTTACGTTACAGCCTTATTCTAAAATGTATTCAATTGTTTTGTTTTTCCTCATCAAATCTACACATAATACCCCATGAGGACAAATCAAAAACAGGTTTTTAGAAAATCTTAAAAATGTATTACAAATAAAAAAAAGAGAACAATTACATTTACATGACCTTTACTTGGTAAAGACATTACTGTGTAGCCGTATTCATCGACCTGGCCCAAGGCTTTCGACTCTGTCAATCACCACATTCTTATCGGCAGACTCTACAGCCTTGGTTTCTCAAATGACTGCCTCGCCTGGTTCACCAACTACTTCTCTGACAGAGTTCAGTGTGTCAAATCGGAGGGACTGTTGCCGGACCTCTGGCAGTCTCTATAGGGGTGTGTTATTTCTTACATTGTTACCCCAGGTAATCTCAGGTTTTATTACATACAGTCGGGAGGAACTATTGGATATAAGAGCAACGTCAACTCACCAACATTATGACCAGGAATACGACTTTCCCGAAGCGGATCCTCTCTTTTGCCCACCACCCAGGACAATGGATCGGATCCCAGCCGATAACCCAAAACAACGACGCTGTAGAAGGGGCAGACGGAGCAGTCTTCTGGTCAGGCTCCGTAGACGGGCACATCGCGCACCGTTCCCTAGCATACTACTCGCCAATGTCCAGTCTCTTGACCACAAGGTAGACGAAATCACTGTAAGTGTAGCCTTCCAGAGAGACACCAGAGACTGTAACGTTCTTTGTTTCACGAAAACATGGCTCACTCGAGACAGGCTATCGGAGTCGGTACAGCCAGCAGGTTTCTTCACGAATAGCGCCGACAGAAACAAGCATCTTTCTGGTAAGAAGAAGGGCGGGGGTGTATGCCTTATGATTAACGAGACGTGGTGTGATCATAACAACATACAGGAACTCAAGTCCTTCTGTTCACCTGACTTAGAATTCCTCACAATCAAATGCCGACCGCATTATCTACCTAGAGAATTCTCTTCGATTATAATCACAGCCGCATATATCGCCCCCAAGTAGACACATCGATGGCCCTGAATGAACTTCATTTGACTCTATGTAAACTGGAAACCACATATCCTGAGTCTGCATTTATTGTAGCTGGGGATTTTAACAAGCTAATCTGAAAACAAGGCTCCCTAAATTTTATCAGCATATCGATTGCGCAACCAGGGCTGGCAAAACCCTAGACCATTGTTATTCTAACTTCCGCAACGCATTTAAGGCCCTCACCCTTTCGGAAAAGCTGACCACGACTACATTTTGTTGCTTCCAGCCTATAGACAGAAACTAAAACAGGAAGCTCCCGCGCTCAGTTCTGTTCAACGCTGGTCCGACCAATCGGATTCCACGCTTCAAGATTGCTTCGATCATGTGGACTGGGATATGTTCCGCATTGTGGCAAACAACAACATTGATGAATACGCTGATTCGGTGAGCTGATTTATTAGCAAGTGCATCGGCGATGTCGTACCAACAGCGTCTATTAAAACATTCCCAAACCAGAAACCGTGGATTGACGGCAGCATTCACCCAAAACTGAACGCGAGAACCACTGCTTTTAATCAGGGCAAGGTGACCGGAAACATGACCGAAAACAAACAGTGTAGCTATTCTCTGCACAAGGCAATCAAACAAGCTAAGCGTCAGTATAGAGACAAAGTCGAGTCGCAATTCAACGGCTCCGTCACGACAGGTATGTGGCAGGGTCTACAGTCAATCACGGACTATAAAAGGAAAACCAGCCCTGTCGCGGACCAGGATGTTTTGCTCCCAGACAGACTAAACAACTTCTTTGCTCGCTTTGAGGACAACACAGTGGCACTGACACGGCCCGCTACCAAAACCTGCGGGCTCTCTATCACTGCAGCAGACGTGAGCAAAACATTTAAACGTGTCAACCCTCGCAAGACTGCAGGCCCAGACGGCATCCCCAGCCTCGTCCTCAGAGCATGCGCAGACCAGCTGGCTGGTGTTTTAGGGATATATTCAATCAAACCTTATCCCAGTCTGCTGTCCCCACACACTTCAAGAGGGACACAATTGTTCCTGTTCCCAAGAAAGCTAAGGTAACTGAGCTAAATGACTACCGCCCCGTAGCACTCACTTCCGTCATCATGAAGTGCTTTGAGAGACTAGTCAAGGACCATATCACCTCCACCCTACCTGACACCCTAGACCCACTCCAATTTGCTTACCGACCCAATAGGTCCACAGATGATGCAATCACACTGCCCTAACCCATCTGGACAAGAGGAATACCTATGTGAGAATGCTGTTCATCGACCACAGCTCAGCATTTAACACCATAGTACCCTCCAAACTCGTCATCAAGCTTGAGATCCTGGGTCTCGACCCCGCCCTGTGCAACTGGGTACTGGACTTCCTGACGGGCCGCCCCCAGGTGGTGAGGGTAGGTAACTACATCTCCACCCCGCTGATCCTCAACACTGGGGCCCCACAAGGGTGTGTTCTGAGCCCTCTCCTGTACTCCCTGTTCACCCATGAATGCGTGGCCATGCACGCCTCCAACTCAATTATCAAGTTTGCAGACGACACTACAGTGGTAGGCTTGATTTCCAACAATGACGAGACGGCCTACAGGGAGGAGGTGAGGGCCCTCGGAGTGTGGTGTCAGGAAAATAACCTCACATTCAACATCAACAAACCAAAGGAGACAATCGTGGACTTCAGGAAACAGCAGAGGGAGCACCTCCCTATCCACATTGACGGGACAGTAGTGGAGAGGGTAGAAGGTTTTAAGTTCCTCGGCGTACACATCACGGACAAACTGAAATGGTCCAACCACACAGACAGCGTGGTGAAGAAGGCGCAGCAGCGCCTCTTCAACCTCAGGAGGCTGTTGAAATTCGGCTTGTCACCAAAAACACTCACAAACTTTTACAGATGCACAATCGAGAGCATCCTGTCGGGCCGTATCACCGCCTGATAAGGCAACTGCTCAGCCCATAACCGTACGGCTCTCCAGAGGGTAGTGAGGTCTGCACAAGGCATCACCGGGGGAGAACTACCTGCCCTCCAGGACAACTACACCACCCGATGTCACAGGAAGGCTAAAAAGATCATCAAAGACAACAACCATCCGAGCCACTGCCTGTTCACCCCGCTATCATCCAGAAGGCGAGGTCAGTACAGGTGCATCAAAGCTAGTACAGAGAGAATGAAAAACAGCTTCTATCTCAAGGCCATCAGACTATTAAACAGCCATCACTAACATTGAGTGGCTGCTGCCAACATACTGACTCAACTCCAGCCACTGGAAAAAAAAAAAAAATGTAATAAATGTATCACTAGCCACGTTAAACAATGCCACTTCATATAATGTTTACATACCCTACATTACTCATCTCATATGTATATACTGTACTCTATACCATCCACTGCATCTTGCCTATGCCGTTCTATACCATCACTCATTCATATATTTTTTAATGTACATATTCTTATTCATTCCTTTACACTTGTGTGTATACGGTAATTGTTGTGAAATTGTTAGGATAGATTACTCGTTGGATATTACTGCATTGTCAGAACTAGAAGCACAAGAATTTCGCTACACTTGCATTAACATCTGCTAACCATGTGTATGTGACAAATAAAATTTGATTTGATAGGGTTCAATTCTCGGGCCGACTCTCTTCTCTGTATACATCAATGATGTCACTCTTGCTGCTGGTGAGTCTCTGATCCACCTCTCTAGACAACACCATTGTGTATACTTCTGGCCCTTCGTTGGACACTGTGTTAACTAACCTCCAGACCAGCTTCAATGCCATACAACTCTCCTTCCGTGGCCTCCAACTGCTCTTAAATGCAAGTAAAACTAAATGCATGCTCTTCAACCGATCGCTGCCCACACCTGCCCGCCCGCCCAGCATCACTACTCTGGACTGTTCTGTATTATTGACTGTATGTTTTGTTTATTCCATGTGTAACTCTGTGTTGTTGTGTGTTGAAATGCTTTGCTTTATTCTTGGCCATGTCACAGTTGTAAATGAGAACTTGTTCTCAACTTGCCTACCTGGCTAAATAAAGGTGAAATAAAAAAAAATGTGTCTCATTCTGGTTAGAGCCAGTTTGCGCTGTTATGTGAAGGGAGTAGTACACAGCGTTGTACGAGATCTTCAGTTTCTTGGCAATTTCTCGCATGGAATAGCCTTCTCAGAACAAGAAAAGACTGATGAGTTTCAGAAGAAAGGTCTTTATTTCTGGCCATTTAGAGCCTGTAATCAAACCCACAAATGCTGATGCTCCAGATACTCAACTAGTCTAAAGAAGGCCAGTTTGATTGCTTCTTTAATCAGATCAACAGTTTTCAGCTGTGCTAACATAATTGCAAAAGGGTTTTCTAATGATCAAACTTGGATTAGCTAACACAATGGGCCACTGGAACACAGGAGTGTTGGTTGGTGATAATTGGACTCTGTACACCTTTGTAGATATTCCATAAAAATACAATATTCTGTTTCCAGCTACAATAGTCATTTACAACATTAACAGTGTCTACACTGTATTTCTGATCAATTTGATGTTATTTTAAATGGACAATTTTTTAAAATTCTCTTTCAAAAACATTTAAGTGACGCCAAACTTTTGAACGGTAGTGTATATCAAACTTTTTCTGATGTACCCAGAGGACCGCTACTAGCATGTTTTAACCACTCCTATGAAAATGGTTGATCAGATACTCAACAAAAAGCTCTGATTTCACCAATACTGAAACAAGTAAATACACTGCTCAAAAAAATAAAGGGAACACTAAAATAACACATCCTAGATCTGAATGAATGAAATATTCTTATTAAATACTTTCTTTACATAGTTGAATGTGCTGACAACAAAATCACACAAAAATTATCAATGGAAATCAAATTTATCAACCCATGGAGATCTGGATTTGGAGTCACACTCAAAATTAAAGTGGAAAACCACACTACAGGCTGATCCAACTTTGATGTAACGTCCTTAAAACAAGTCAAAATGAGGCTCAGTAGTGTGTGTGGCCTCCACGTGCCTGTATGAACTCCCTACAACGCCTCGGCATGCTCCTGATGAGGTGATATGACTGACTTGGAGTTACATTGTGTTGTTTAAGTGTTCCCTTTATTTTTTTGAGCAGTGTATAAAGATCCAGTCCACTGGAGGTCCAGTCCATTGGGCTCCCGAGTTGCACAGCTGTCTAAGGCACTGCATCTCGGCGCTAGGGTCGTCACTAAAGACCCTGGATTGATTCCAGGCTGGAACACAACTGGCTGTAATTGGGAGTTCCATATGACGACGCACAATTGGCCCAGTGTCGTTAGGGTTTGGCCTGGGTAGGCCGTCACTGTAAATAAGAATTTGTTCTTAACTGACTTGCCTAGTTAAATAAAGGTAAAATAAACATTTGAGTTCCCTTACAACACTGAAGTGTGACGCAAAATGCATATTGCAAATAATTAAAAAAGGTACGGTCGATATTATTAATTCAAATCAGTTTTGGAGATAAGGTACTCATAGCTAACTTTGAAAAGGCTTATGATAAAGTACGACTGGAATTTATTGTATTGTTCACTCAAAAATAAAACTATTACATTACTGTGAAATGTACCTATAAAATGGTCTGACAGTGGACATAATCCATATTAATATACCTAAAGAAATTATATCACTGCAATACATGTTAAGAGAACGTTACCAAAAATAAGACCTTGCTACCATGGAAAGGAAAATACCTGTCTATTTATGAAAAAATATATATATCTGCCTGATTAATTCTTTAGCTATATCCCAGTTTACACATTTGCTTATGACCCTGCCTACACCTAACAACTTGTTATTCATACCATTTTATTTGGAAATGCAAGCCAGACAAAATAAAAACATTGATTTATATAATATGAATTTGAAGGGCAGAAATGCTTAAATATTAAAGCATTAGACCTCACTAAAGCCTACAAATATTATGGTTAAACTCAAATATACTAATTGATATAAAATATTTAAAACATTTAATATATATAACTTTGAAAATCATATAAATACGACTGGAAATATATGGAAATGTCTGCTCTATACAAAACTACAACCAATTAATTGGAGCAATACCGCAAAAATGGAAGAGGCAAGAGGAAGGGGCAGAAAGTAAGGAACTTGTCTGTCAGCCCTGCATTAAAGACCTAAATTGGTTCAAGAGAATTGTGATAAATTAAGTAGTATGAGTTTCATTTAAGGACCAAAACATATACAGCTGTGCCATACAGCTTGCAAAATAGTTGTGAAGAGATTTGATGTACCGATTCCATGGCACATGGTTTATGAACTGATACACAATGACACTTGCTTCAAAACTGTCCCAGCTCTGCAGATGTTGCTGCAAAGAGAGAATCATTTGATCATTTGTTTTGGTACTGTCCATATGTAGGTTGTTTTTAGTTACAGGTTCTGGAATGGCTGAAGAATTGAAACATTTACCTAGAGTCAACTCTGCAAATAGCACTGCTGAGTGATTTGAAAAGTCCTAGTCAATCGATCAATAATACTCTTTGCAAAAATGGTCATCTTCAATTTAAATCTGTAGAAACTATGAGAACAGAAAGGTTCAGAAGTTTTGTGAAACATCACAGCTGA
The DNA here is from genome assembly GCF_057628025.1 of Oncorhynchus mykiss. NCBI lineage: Eukaryota > Metazoa > Chordata > Actinopteri > Salmoniformes > Salmonidae > Oncorhynchus > Oncorhynchus mykiss. The sequence continues at coordinate 48,621,710 of NC_143040.1, read as the reverse complement.
AACACATGGCAAATACAAATCAAAACTGCATGGTCTTCAGAGACACATTGGGGTTGAGGGTAGTTGAAGGATGGGACTAAAAACAAAAGATATACATACCAAATATATTTTACATTAGTTATGTCTAAGCTGGAAATAGTTTACTCCAATTTGAATAGGGGTGGTAGGGTTAGGGGAAAATAATCAATAAAAAGTGTTAAACCCTAGGTTCTCCCACTGATATTTTTTTTTTAATTAGCAGACCTGTACACAAACTCATTGGTCATGTGTGATGAGTACAGACAATGTACAAAATCATTGGGCAGAGGTTGTGTTCCTTTGTGTAATGGTCTGTTTCTTCTACAGTAAAATTGTTTACAGTCCCTCACACAGAGGAAGAGAGGGAAGTAGAGCACATCTGCACCTCCTCCTCCCAGCCTGAACGGCTGCCATTCCTCTGCCTGTTTTGGTCTGGAGCCACAGCTCTGTCCAGTAATGAAGATAATAGCACACCATAAGTTAAAGAAAACATATCACAGTACAAGCAAGGCAGTAGGAAGGATAGTACGGTGCTTATTCTGCAGAGGGTGATGCTGTAATGAGGCTGAGACAAAACACCATCTCCCAAACACAAAGTGCAAAACAAGTATGTTTAGAAACAAACTGGGTAGTAATGGGAGATTGTAACCATCAATTGGAAATAAGGTAGTATTATTTCAATCCTGAATGATGCAAGAAGATATCGGTGGCATGATAAGAGTGATTGTACATGACAGACTAAGAGCATATCTCAGACAGCTCTCCACAGCCTTAGTACGATTACAAGCAGACATAAGCCTAGGAAGAGTAGTGTGAATATTGTATATATTTTTTAATAATTTTGATTGTTTCTTTTTGCATATTTTAGTAGAGACCCTCAGAAATCAGCTGCCTATTGATAAAATCCCATTTAGCTTTCTCTTCCCTCCGTGAGAGTGTTTGAGTATGTGTGGGTACGTGTGTATGCACACATTCATCAAAGGCCACAGAAGACTAAAACAGCAGCAATTTCTCAATCACGTCTCTCCCGAAGAGGATGTCGACTGTGAAATGTAGAGTTTTAGCTGAGCAGGGGAGAGGAAGGGAAATACAGTAAATCAGTCTGTGGAGCAGAGGTTTTCCAACCAGGTCAAGTTAGGACCCAAGTCACCAGCAATGTATTTAGATCTTGGAGTTTCCCTGACATAGCCTCCTAGACCAACAGTATCTACAACCTCCAGCAGTCAGTCCTCTACACCCAGGGTTTGGTGGCAAAGGTGAAGTAGCCGGTGTGCCCTGCCATCTCCCTGGGGGGCATAGTTGTCTTAGAGAACAGAGGTCCCCGGGTGTCGGTGGGGGATCTCCAGGGGCCGGTGGGTACCAAAGTCTGGTAGGGGGAGCATGACGGTGCACACGTCATGCACCTTCAGCAGAACCTCCAGAGTGCTGATCGCCTCGAAACCATCATCAGCCAGCGCCTCACACGTCTTCTGCACCTGCTCAATACATGGGGAGAAGGAGCACACACACGTCCCCCTGCAGAGGGAGAGAGAGAATGAGACAGTGGGATTACAGGATGGAGACAAAGGGTAAATAAGGGTAAAACAAATAAACAAAAGGGAGTCAATTATTATGTTTGAATCTCACACACTTTGCTTCTAGGCAATTTCTATGTAAACGTCCTGAGTTTCTATGTAAACGTCATCCCTAATGGAGAATCCTCTAGCTATGTTTAAGATGATTTTTCAACGTCGATACAGATTGGAGGACCAAAAAAAAAAGCAGACACCGATTAAAATCGGCCAATTCATTAAATGTATTTGTAATAATGACAATTACAACAATACTGAATTAACACTTATTTTAACTTAATATAATACATCAATAAAATCAATTTAGCCTCATAAATAATGAAACATGTTCAATTTGGTTTAAAAAAATGCAAAAACAAAGTGTTGGAGAAGAAAGTAAAAGTGCAATATGTGCCATGTAAAAAAGCTAACGTTTCAGTTCTTTGCTCAGAACATGAGAACATATAAAAGCTGGTGGTTCCTTTTAACATGAGTCTTCAATATTCCCAGGTAACAAGTTTTAGGTTGTAGTTATTATAGGAAATATAGGACTATTTCTCTCTATACGATTTGTATTTCATATACCTTTGACTATTGGATGTTCTTATAGGCACTTTAGCATTGCCAGTGTAACAGTATAGCTTCCGTCCCTCTCCTCGCTCCTGCCTGGGCTCGAACCAGGAACACATCGACAACAGCCACCTTCGAAGCAGCGTTACCCATGCAGAGCAAGGGGAACAACTACTCCAAGTCTCAGAGCGAGTGACTTTTGAAACGCTATTAGCGCACACCCCGCTAACTAGCTAGCCATTTTACATCGTTTACACCAACCTAATCTCAGGAGTTGATAGGCTTGAAGTCATAAACAGCTCAATGCTTGAAGCATTGTAAAGAGCTGCTTGCAAAAAGCACTAAAGTGCTGTTTGAATGAATGCTTACGAGCCTGCTGGTGCATACCATCACTCAGTCAGACTGCTCTTTCAAATCATAGACTTAATTATAAACACACAGAAATACGAGCCTTAGGTCATTAATATGGTCGAATCCGGAAACTATCATCTCGAAAACAAGACTTTTATTCTTTCAGTGAAATACGGAACAGTTCCGTATTTTATCTAACAGGTGGCACCCATAAGTCTATATATTCCTGTTACATTGCACAACCTTCAATGTTATGTCATAATTACGTAAAATTCTGGCAAATTAATTCGCAACGAGCCAGGCTGCCCAAACTGTTGCATATACCCTGACACTGCGTGCAATGAATGCAAGAGAAGTGACAATTTCACCTGGTTAATATTACCTGCTAACCTGAATTTCTTTTAGCTAAATATGCAGGTTTAAAACAATTCTGTGTATTGATTTTAAGGCATTGATGTTTACAGTCGTGCAACGATTGTGCTTTTTTCGGAAATGTGCTTTTGTTAAATCATCCCCCGTTTGGCGAAGTTGGCTGTCTTTGTTTAAGAAATAGTCTTCACACAGTTCGCAATGAGCCAGGCGGCCCAAACTGCTGCATATACCCTGACTCTATTGCAAGAGAAGAGACACAATTTTCCTAGTTAAAATAAATTCATATTACCAGGCAATATTAACTAAATATGCAGGTTTAAAAATATATACTTGTGTATTGATTTTAATACAAGAAGACAAGTGTTAAATGCTGAGCTGTAATTGATGAACAGCATTCATACATAGATATTCCTCTTGTCCTGATGGGTCAGGGCAGTGTGACAGCGCTGTCTGTGGACCTTTTGGGGTGGTAAGCAAATTGGACTGGGTCTAGGGTGTCAGGTAGGGTGGATGTGATATGATCCTTGACTCGTCTCTCAAAGCACTTCATGATGACGGAAGTGAGTGCTACGGGGCAATAGTCATTTAGCTCAGTTACCTTAGCTTTCTTGGGAACAGGAACAATGGTGGCCCGCTTGAAGCATGTGGGAACAGCAGACTGGGATAGGGATTTATTGAATAGGTCCGTAAACAGCAGCCAGCAGTCTGCGCATTCTCTGATGACGCGGGTAGGAATGCCATTTGGGCGAGGTTTAACACGTTTAAATGTTTTGCTTCCGTTGGCTGCGATCTCCTGCCTTCTCCTCGTTAACACAGGTGTGAGTGTTGACGAGGAGAAGGCAGGAGATCACTCTGTCATGCTGATTGAGTTCAAATAAGACTGGAAGCTTCAAAAGGAGGGTTGTGCTTGGAATCATTATTATTCCTCTGTCAACCATGGTTACCTGCAAGGAAACACATGCCGTCATAATTGCTTTGCACAAAAAGGACTTCACAGGCAAGGATATTGATATCACTGATATGTTGTGGCGAAATCTGCACAGAGCCTTCACCGTGCACTGCCACTTTAAGAGCGCATGAGCAGTAAGGAAGAAGAATATAAAGAGAGCTCGTTCAGCTCTTTGGGGAGGGGCTCTTTGGTGGCGCGGCAGTTTGATTGTGTGTGCTGTGCTGCAGAAGTTGTTTGTTTTCAGCGTGTGTAGTTTATAGAGTATTTAACTCAATCATCGGTGGAATCGCTCTAGGTCGTGGTTGTTTTTGTTTGGGACCACGCCCGTTATGGATCGCATGGATTAGTAGCAACATTGTTGCGAAGCTTTAACATACAAACCATCGGACAGTCAGACAGTACACCTGCACGCCTGAAGACCACAGCTAAGACCTCTCTTGTTCTCTTTCTCTTTTTCTCTTCCCTCTATCGTTCCAGTGCTTTACCCTGAAACAGACTCTCTATTTTTCCAATGCACTTCCCATTGAAGTGCATTAGAGCTGGACTATTATTGCCCTGCCTGAAGTATTTGGACATTTTAGTTAAAAGGGAGGTTGCTTGCCAATTGTGTATTGTTATGTGAACTGTATTGAGATGTACTAATGACATGTGGCTGAGAAGACTGGACATTTTTAAGGCCTTTGTTGTGTCGATGAACACCCCCCACATTCATACCCTCTGCACTCATCTACTAGAAAATAATACAGATTATTGCAAATCCTATGTTGATGACTGGGTTCGTTCTTGTATGAAGTTGCTGTTGAATTGCTCTGCCAGTATTAGTATTATTGTATGAGGTATTCTTGTTTGGGTTACCCCTGTGCTGTGATGTGGGTTTTATATGGTGTGTATTCTCTTTTCTCTCCACTGGCTATCTGGTAAACAGGCTACACTCTAGGCAGTCTCTTCTGCTGATGTGTGTGGGTCTGGTAGTGGTTCTCTCTATTCTACTCTTTTCCTTTCGGCATGGTTAATACCTGCCTGGCGCCCGAACAAAAGCTTTCTTTACCCCTCTCTAATAAATACCGCGACAGAATTGGCGCCCAAACAGGGACCTGAAGAGAAACACCCATGACACCATCCACACAAGGTTGAATCATGTCTTTTGTTGGAACCCCATACTGTGTCAATGTGGACACACCTGATGGTAATCATGTTCGGGATTCTTTCATTGTGGAAGGACTTAATGAACTAATGGAGTTGGATAGCACTGACCCTAATCCCCAGGTTTCTGGCTCACCTATAACATCTCCACCATTACCCTCCCCTCAAACCCTTCCGGTTACCCTGTCCAGAGAGACTGGGAGAGGTGTCTCTGTGATCCCTGGACAACTGGAACATCAATGGACACACACCAATCATAGTTTGACAATGCAGGAGAATGCCATTCGCAAACTCAGTGAATGTGTGGAGGCTCATCAGACAGATATGCAGAGGAGGTTGGATTACCTTCCCTGTCAAATGGAGGAAAACCAACAACAAATTGTTCAGAGACAGAAATATTTACAAGATTCTCTGAAGCAGGATATTCAAGGAAAACTGCACCGGTTCAAAACACAAATGGAAACTAACCATCATCAAGTCATACTCTTTCTTGAGGACGAACAAAAACGGAGAGCAGAGGAGTCAGCCTCTGTTGTGAAGGGAGTGTGTTCTTATCTGAAGGAAGTTATGGAGGACATGAAGAACTCTCTCACAGGGGAACTACGATTTTTGATTGAACAGACTCAAAAGGACACCGTTAATGAGATGGAAAAAGCACAGAAGGCCACAGACCTTCAACTGGAAGGGCTGCACCAGGAGGTAATGCAGTGCTTTTCCCTTCTGGACAAATCTTCTGCACCGCCCTCAGGTTTTACCTCTGCCACTGGCTTGGCCAGTAAGGTAATAGGAACAGGTAGTACTACAAAAACCCCTCTGAAGATACTGTTAAACAACAGAACTCCCGCTGCCACTGTCATGCCTCCTCTAGAGCGCTCCCTCCCTATCGAACTACTTTTCCCCACTTTTGGCAGCCCAGAAGATGATGTTGATCCACTGTTTTTCTTATCTAAGTGTAATGATTTTCTTTCTATCCGGCCCCTTACTGACTTGGAGGTTCTGGCCACCCTCCGCAGTGTTCTCCATGGTACAGCAAGAGACTGGTGGGAGATAGCCCGTGAACATGTGTCAACCTGGGAGGAGTTTCAAAAAATATTCCTCTTAGCCTTCCTCTCAGAGGACTATGGGGATGAACTGGCGGAACGTGTTCGTAACAGAGTCCAGGGTGAAGCAGAGCCAATACGGGACTTTGCCTTCTCCTATCGAGTTCTATGTAGAAGATGGAAGGCTGACATTACTGAGCAGGAGATGGTCAAACTCCTTCTTAAGAACATGGTTCCCCACCTTGCTAGTCAACTTCGAGAACGTGTGCAAAATGTGGATGATCTGGTGCGGCTTGGGACTCAGTTTGAGAAGGACTGGAAGCGCCACCTCCAAACTAAAAACCCGGTTCCCTCATCCCAGTATACCAATAACTCTCCTGGGGCTAAACCGTCTCAGATATTTGTACCCAAGATCCAGGACAAAAGTCCAGTTATGTGTTGGAGGTGTAAAGTCCAACATCCTCCAGATTCTTGCCCGCTCTATGTCCAGCGTCAGGATTCAGGAAAAGGTCGGAAAGGACCGAAGACTGAAAGTCTAGACAGGCGTGGTGGCTTGCATACAATTGGGTCAGCCTTAATGCCCACCATGAAGCCTTTAGACAGCACAGCTAGCGGTCTTATTCCTATTCCGCAACAACTATTGGTTCCTCTGACTGTTAGGAACTGGAGAGGGAAGGCCATAATCGACACAGGGGCATCTTACACCCTGATGCAAGAGGCCCTGTGGCAGAACATGGCATTACCTCATGAGGAGCTACGAACATGGGAGGAGGGACCATTGTACTTGGCCAATGGAGAACCTACCACTCCCTTGGGCTGGATTAGTATAATAATACAACTGCATGGTGAGACTATTAACCTTCCTGTGGCAATTCTTGCAGATTCAAGCCTTGCATTTGCTGTAGTCCTTGGCCTAGACTTCCTGTTCTTCAGTGGACTGACCATCTCGATGTCCGAACCCTCCTATCGGCTGCACTCTGACTATTCTCAGCCTCATCCATGTCAACCTGGTAATGCACTGATTTCAGGTTGGAGCCTGCTACATTATGCAGAGTCCGGACAAGGTCAAGTCAGAGACAGAGAAAATATAAAGAGACAAAGACAAAAACATGTTCCATCAGTGAAGTCTGAGAACCCAACTATCACCCTGATTACCGCCGTCTTCTATCAGAGAGCAAAAGCAAACCTGATGCTGATTTCTACATCAAACAAGCGGTGCAACAGGCATGTCTGTCGGATGATGAAAGGTGGCAGCTATCCCAGATGTTGGACGTGAACAGTGAGGTCTGTACTCTTACACTCGGCCGTACAACCGTCTTCAAACACAAAATCTATACCCGGCATGAGGTCCCTATTAAGCAGCGTCCCTACAGGCTGTCCCCCGCCAAACTGGCCATTCTCAATGAACAGCTCAAAAGCATGTTGGAGAATGGAATTGTGGAACCTTCTTTTTCCAGATGGGCTTCTCCGGTTGTCCTGATTCCTAAGAAAGATGGTGGATATCGATTCTGTGTGGACTACAGGAAGCCGAATGCCATAACAGAAAGTGATGCCTACCCTCTACCAAACATAAATGACATACTGGAATCTCTGGCAGGAGCATCCATCTTTAGTAATCTGGATCTGAACAGTGGCTATTGGCAGGTGTCAATGGATCCCGCTAGTCAGGACAAGACTGCCTTTGTCACCCCTGCTGGTTTGTACTCCTTCAAAGTCATGCCTTTTGGTTTGAAGAATGCTCCAGCAACCTTCCAAAGGTTGATGGAGACTGTCCTGGGAGATCTGAGGGGTAGAAATTGTCTTGTGTATCTGGATGACATCATAATCTACTCCTCCTCTGTCGCGGAACATCTGCAAGACATTCAGTCCGTCTTCGACAGACTAAAGGCTGCAGGTTTGACCTTGAACTTGAAGAAGTGTCGTTTCTGTCTGCCAGAACTCAAGTTCCTTGGTCATGTGGTTAATGCTGAAGGTATCCATGCAGATCCAGACAAAGTTGCAGCCGTGCAGGAATTCCCAATTCCCACATCCCTCAAGGCTGTTCAGCGGTTTCTGGGTATGGCTGGATGGTACCACAGGTTTGTGCCTGACTTTTCAAAGGTAGCCGAACCCCTCAATCACCTTAAGAAGAAAGGTGTGAAATTCCAATGGACCCCTGCATGCCAAGGTGCATTTGAAGCACTCAAAAACAGTCTAATTACTCCTCCAGTGCTTGGACATCCTAACCTGAATGCTCATTTCATTGTGTACACAGATGCAAGTCAAACAGGACTTGGAGCAGTCTTGGCTCAACAAACAGGACTTGGAACAGAAGAAGTTCTTGCCTATGCAAGTCGCACCCTTAATTCAGCCGAGAGGAATTATTCAACGACTGAAAGGGAATGCCTCGCTGTGGTCTGGGCTTTGGAGAAATGGAGCTACTACTTGGAGGCAAAGATCTTCACCGTTGTCACAGACCACGCTGCTCTGCAGTGGGTTCTGGCATCAGGCAAGACCAACAGCCGTCTTATTCGCTGGTCTATCAGACTGCAGAAGTTTGACTTCATCATTGAGTATCGCAAAGGAAAACTGAACGTTGTACCAGATGCCCTTTCTCGGATTACAGAGACTGCCAATGTTTGTCCTCCCTTGTGCAGTACCTATACTACCGCTAAATGTCTGGATGATTCCTTTCCTCTGGATGATGAGAGTGTATGGAGAGCACAGCAGAAGGATGCTGCCATCATGGCGATCCACAAGAGTCTGTCTGAAGAAGACTCCAAGAGTCGCTTCAATGATAAGTATAGCATAATTCAGGATAAAGTGTATCGGAAAACTCCAAGAGGGGATGGAATACACAGCACCCATTATCGCGTCTTCATTCCCTCTACATTGTGTGACCAGATAATCCAAGCTTATCATGCCAATCCCATGAGTGGCCATCTTGGAGTTTTTAAAACTTATCGAAGACTACAAGATGTGGTTTACTGGCCAGGCATGTGGGTTGATACCCGGAAGTTTGTACAGCAGTGTGAAGTCTGCCAGAAATACAAACCAGACATTGGCAGACCTGCCGGGAAAATGCAGCAGACCGTGGTGAACCATCCAAATGAAATGTTGGGAATTGACCTCATGGGACCTTTTCCTCCCAGCCAGGGGACACGGAATGAATTTCTATTGGTGGTAGTGGACTACTACACACACTGGGTGGAGTTGTTTCCCCTCCGCAAAGCCACTGCATCAGCCATTGCTCTAATTCTGCGAAGGGAGGTTTTTACCAGATTCGGAATTCCAGACCAAATCCTCTCTGACCGAGGTCCACAGTTCATATCAGGAATATACAAAGAGCTCTGTACCTACTGGGGTGTAATTGCCAAGTTGACCACAGCCTACCATCCTCAGACCAACCTGACCGAGAGGGTAAACCGAACCCTGAAGGGGATGATTGCTTCATTCGTGGGGGATCAGCACACAAGGTGGGATCAGCATCTTCCAGAATTTCGCTTTGCACTGAACTCTGCCGTGCAGGAGACTTCTGGGGTCACTCCCGCCGAACTCCACCTGGGAAGACCACTAAAAGGACCGATGGACAGGGTCTTGCAAAGTTCGAATGTTTCACCTGACTGCCCAGCGTTTGATGCCGTACAACACCACCACACCTTGCTAGCCAGAGTGGAGGCCAGCAAAACCAAAGCCAAACAACGACAGCTGAGAAACTATGACAAACATAGACGAGACGTGTGTTTTCCACCCCAGTCTCGTGTCTGGGTACGTTCACATCATCTGTCAAAGGCATCTAAGAAGTTCACTGCCAAGCTAGCTTCGAGATGGAAAGGTTCATACCGTGTAGTGCAGCAGTTGGGACCAGTGAACTACTGTTTGGAGGACACTGGGGAAGATGTCAGGACAGTGCATGTTGTTGACCTAAAGCCCTGCTACCCTACGGCAGAAGAGCTGGATCGCAGGCAAAAGCAACACCTGCAGGACCTCTTCGTGGAGGACTCTGATGAGGAGGACTTCCCTGGTTTTGTGTAGCAGGAACATGAACCTGTCAAAGCCTGCATCCTCTCTGTTTCTACAGGCATTGTTTTTTCATGGGGGGAGGAGTGTGGCGAAATCTGCACAGAGCCTTCACCGTGCACTGCCACTTTAAGAGCGCATGAGCAGTAAGGAAGAAGAATATAAAGAGAGCTCGTTCAGCTCTTTGGGGAGGGGCTCTTTGGTGGCGCGACAGTTTGATTGTGTGTGCTGTGCTGCAGAAGTTGTTTGTTTTCAGCGTGTGTAGTTTATAGAGTATTTAACTCAATCATCGGTGTAATCGCTCTAGGTCGTGGTTGTTTTTGTTTGGGACCACGCCCGTTATGGATCGCATGGATTAGTAGCAACATTGTTGCGAAGCTTTAACATACAAACCATCGGACAGTCAGACAGTACACCTGCACGCCTGAAGACCACAGCTAAGACCTCTCTTGTTCTCTTTCTCTTTTTCTCTTCCCTCTATCGTTCCAGTGCTTTACCCTGAAACAGACTCTCTATTTTTCCAATGCACTTCCCATTGAAGTGCATTAGAGCTGGACTATTATTGCCCTGCCTGAAGTATTTGGACATTTTAGTTAAAAGGGAGGTTGCTTGCCAATTGTGTATTGTTATGTGAACTGTATTGAGATGTACTAATGACATGTGGCTGAGAAGACTGGACATTTTTAAGGCCTTTGTTGTGTCGATGAACACCCCCCCACATTCATACCCTCTGCACTCATCTACTAGAAAATAATACAGATTATTGCAAATCCTATGTTGATGACTGGGTTCGTTCTTGTATGAAGTTGCTGTTGAATTGCTCTGCCATTATTAGTATTAGTATTATTGTATGAGGTATTCTTGTTTGGGTTACCCCTGTGCTGTGATGTGGGTTTTATATGGTGTGTATTCTCTTTTCTCTCCACTGGCTATCTGGTAAACAGGCTACACTCTAGGCAGTCTCTTCTGCTGATGTGTGTGGGTCTGGTAGTGGTTCTCTCTATTCTACTCTTTTCCTTTCGGCATGGTTAATACCTGCCTGGCGCCCGAACAAAAGCTTTCTTTACCCCTCTCTAATAAATACCGCTACAATGTCAGCTGGTCCTTTTGTGGCAGGGCTGAAACGCAGTGGAAATGTACTTTGTGTGGATTCAGTTGATTTGAATGGCAAAGAGGAACTTTGCAATTAATTGCAATTCATCTGATCACTCTTCATAACATTCTGGAGTAAATGCAAATTGCCATCATACAAACTGAGGCAGCAGACTGAAAATTAATATTTGTGTCATTCTCAAAACTTTTGGCCACGACTGTATATACTATAAATATACCGTCTACTGCATCTTGCCTATGCCATTCGGCCATCGCTCATCCATATATTTATATGTACATATTAATTCCTTTACACTTGTGTGTATAAGGTAGTTGTGAAATTGTTAGATATTACTGCACGGACGGAACTAGAAACACAAGCATTTCGCTACACTCACATTAACAGCAACCATCATTGATTGAGAGAAGCAGAAGAGGTGGAGCTAGTGGTGATCAGGCTGTCAACAACACTGATCCAGGGAGTGTGTGAAAGCTACTGTTCAAGGTATTTGACAACTAGTCAAAATATATCACGGGCCAGGCAGCCGTGCATACTGACAGAGGCAGAGAGAGGTCAGTAACAAACACGGTTGGGCCAATTGTCTCATCTTCAAGTAGGGACATTGTGTGTGTTGTGTGGCCAGGTCTAAATCCGGTTAAGAGGGTTGTGTAGGGACAGATGGAGTGAAAGGGGTTGGAGCAGAACAAACGCAGTGGGAGAGAGAGGGACAGGTCTGCCACTCATGAGCAGTGGTGTAAAGTACTTAAGTAAAACATAGTTTTGGGGGTAATATGTACTTTAAAATGTATATTTGACTACTTTAACTTCACTACTTTCCTTAACAAAATATTGTACTTTTTACTCTACATTTTCATTGACACCCAAAAGTACTCGTTACAATTTGAATGCTTAGCAGGACAGGGGAAAAAAAAAGTCAAATTCACACACCTGGTCATCCCTCCACTTTTACTCAAGTATGACAGTTGGGTACTTTTTCCACCACTGCTCATGAGTTTAGTTTACCAGGATCACAGCAGATCCACTTAACCCAGGATCACCTCCTCCTCTGGCCAAAACCTGGACGTGCAATACTCAGGCTCCAGGGAGAAGAGTGTGTGTGTGTGTGTGTGTGTGTGTGTGTGTGTGTTTCTATGGTGACAAGGAAGCAGTGACAGGACCAGTGTTGAACTTCACAGAACTGAAAGAGCCGAGGCAGAACGTGTGTACGAATACATGAGTAGAATCAAACGCACAAGACTATGCATGCGTTTCCACTGCGATAATGCATCCAGAGAAAGCCTACACACATCATTAACTTACATCCAAGAATGTGTGCAAACTGCAAAGGATTTCCCTCTAAATACAAGCCCCACAGCAGGGGATGAGAGCAGCTTGCCAAGATATCTTCATTAACCTGGAGAGACTGAGTAAAGCATGCAGCCTAAATCACACGCCTATTACAGAAGCCTAGGTGTCACTGTGAGAAGACTTGATTTTTAGATTTAACAGTGTAGGAACAGTGAGGTGGCTTTTTAGCCTTACAAATAAAACAAGCAACACAAGCAGAGATTTACTATTAAGTGCCAAACACACACACACACACACACCCCAAAGTAGAAGTAATATATTAGACAAGCACTCACAAAAAAAAAAACGGTCTAATCTTGGAAATGTGGGATCTCTTAGATAGCAGACGTTCCATTGACAAATAAGAGCCGCCTTTCTCCTGCTAGACAGCTCTAAAGACATCCCCCATTGGCCCCATGTCTCCTGGAAGAAGGGGAGGGGGGGGGGGGGGAGTCTGTGCCAGGATACAGGGTCTTCGGAGCACAGCTTCTCTAAATGAAAAGGGGCAGGCCACTGGCCAATTTTTTAAAAAGAATTACAGTGAGAGAAAAAAAGAAATTCTTCACATTCTGCCCCTTACCCTGGTTCTCAGATAGCATGACCAAATTTAAAGCAGGGGAAAGGAAAACACACTTTTATTATTAGTGGTTATACAAGCTCTGTGCAGGAGCATGTGAAGCTCACAGCGGCAGTATAATTGACTGGTCAACTGCTGGACACCCTCGGCTGAAGCACAGAGACACACCTCCATAGTGTTCAGTCTTCTAGAGTGAATGAGAGCGAGATGGGGAAAGGGGGATGGATACCTAGTCAGTTATACAACTGAATGCATTCAACTGAAATGTGTCTTCCACATTTAACCCAACCCTTTTGAATGAAAGAGGTGCGGGGGGCTGCCTTAAATCGACATCAACGGCGCCCGGGGAACAGGCAGAACGACATATTTTTACCTTGTCAGCTCAGGGATTCGATCCAGCAACCTTTTGGTTACAGGCCTAATGCTCCTACCCACCAGGCTACCGGCCAGACTCAAGTCTCTAAGACTGGAACAGAGGGAAATAAATTGTGCCTTGCCTAAAGGAGACTCATGCAACCTCTCCCTACAGCACATAACCCTGTATGGTAATGGGACTAATTCTATATCCAGATATCTGGCTGTGTGTGTAAGGGGGAGTCGGATAGCTAAAGAGGAATATGCAGAAGTGAAACCATAAAAGGGAGGAGTGAAACATCTACTGCAGGAGAAAATGTAGGAAAGGGTGCTGGAGTCTTTGCATTGTTGCTAGTCCATGTGCCACATTCCATTTCTTATGGAGGCTTCCGTTTAATAAGATGATCAGTTCATGGGCCTCGGGATTATAAAAATCAACTCAATCTTTTACAAAGCAGTTCATAAACCAGTGATCCAAAGTAAGTAACTGTACTAAGCTAGGGTTATGTGAATAATAGCCCTGATGTATTCTATCCATGTCCCACAAACACACATGCTCGCAGAGACTGACCACCCAACTAAGCCACCAACTTGCCCAGGCTTGCCCCCAATGCACCATGGGCCCTGGTCTGCACAGAGAACACTGCATGCACTTTAATCAGGTCACTTTATTCTGAGTCCGTGTGACATGGAAGAAACAAACAGGGAGGAACACATGCGAGCCAAGGACCCATTTAATAAGCACTCTGCTGACCCAGATCAAAATCCAATATGGAAGAGTGCACTGCACTGCCAGGGAACAAAGACTTGCTGGGATTTCAGAGTGGACAGGCCAAAGTCATGTTATTGGGACCAAGTTTTTGGCTTTCTCCACACACAACCTTGTGTCTTACCCTGCCGCCTCATGGCAATCTTGGCATGTTGGACGGCCTCCCAGGGAGAAGGGATATCACCCTCCTTGCAGATGTCCTGGTTACGGACGGTAGCCTACGCAGTGCTCCCTGAACTCCTCCGCCACCTTCTCAGCATGCTGCTTAGGGAACTCCAGTGTGCAGGTGGCCTGTGGGCGGAGGATGGCGTGGGACAGAGACCTGCTGCCCTTACCTACAACCACAACAAAACAAACAGGGAATGGGTTAAGAAAGGGTATGCGACGAGTGGCAGTGGTAGTGTCATAGATGGCTGGCGTTTTCACAATGAGAAATGTCAAAAACAGATCAATACCATTTTCATGTCATATTCCATAAACGTGTCTGATGTACAGTACAGAGAGTTTGTGTAGTTGTGCAACCATCAAAATAGTAATCAAATATTGGACTGTACATCATACTATATGACCACAACAATACTTGCTGTTGTCTGATTGCGTCTGAAGCAATCTTGTGACACGTGGTTAGTGCAGGGGGACATGGTGATGGGCTACAGTGACCCTTTCTCCTCCCATTGCATCACTGCTGCTTTTGTTCTCATGGCAACAATGGGTGCAATGTTTACCCCACAGCGGCACATTGACTTGCTAAACGCCACATCGTTTGACCGACCGGATGACTGACGTCAGAGCCAGGGGCATAGACAAGTGCCTGGTAACTACTTACTGCATGTAATCTGATGCTATGTGTGGGTAGTGTTACTGCATGGTAAGCCATTTCCCAGGCTTTGTAGTTTACTCCCCAATTTCATTCACAACTCTGCTCCAGTGTGTGTGATGTTCTACTATGACAATCCTTAAGCACTATGGGGATAGCTTCAAATCGCAAGTATGCAAAACATCCAGTCACCTTCCATGGTAATATCAAGCAGGAACATTCCCTCAGGGTACACGTGAAGGCCTAAGCATGGAGTGCACATTACTTTTTTTTTTTTTACAGTGGAATATGTAAGTATCAAATAATCACACACACTACCGGTCAAAAGTTTTAGGACACCTAATCATTCAAGAGTTACTTTATTTTTATATGCCAGGACAAATGAGTTAGCTAGCTAAATCGCCATGAATGTGTAATGCTTTTCGACAGCGCTCCCAGTCTAGTCAGCATGTAATCCTGGCAGCAGGATGGAGCCTGGTCAGCGGGCAGCAAAGAGGGAAGAAATTAAACATGAGAAGCAGCAGAACATAACAGGAGACCTTGTGCTTGTGCTAGCCTGCTGAACTCCTCTAGTGACTGAATTATCCCTACAACACATGGTGCACACAGAACAGCCAACTGATAATCACCTATTAATAATCGCCTGTTTACATTGTTTACATTGCTCAGTCCCAAAGTCACTCAAGACAAAATAAGTCAACCCTGATATTAATAAGTGCTTATCGGCAGATAAGCTCATTGCAACACTGCAGGACATGTTGCGGCTCCCCATTATGCCAGGGAGGGCGAGTGGGGGATGAGCAAACAGTTTGTTCATCGATAGGCCGTTTTGAGTCGGCACACACGTTTACCGATGTTCCATCAATAACCTGCCCGACTGGGAAGGAACAGAACAGCAGTAAAGCATGATGAAGCACTGCAGCTAGAGCAGCCGTCTGCCTCCAGACACTCCTAGCCAGGCACGTACACGCGGCCAAGGCTGCAGCAGCCATCCATTAAACACCCACACACAATCATTTTTCTTCTTAAATTAATTCAACCGGTGGACACTCCTTACTGGGGGAAATTTCTAGATGGTACTACTGTGGTGTTCCATCTCACGTCTAGTTCAGATCATTCTCATGACTGACCACTTTACTGAATTTGTCAAGAGAGAAAGCTGAAGTAGAATTTGATACCTGTGGGCACTCGAAGTCTAAGAAATGGGATGTAAAAATCCACACGGTGTGTCCCAGTGAAAACAGACATCAACGGCTTTCTTCAAAGGTAGATAATCATGACAACTTGACATGCGTCATCAAAAGCCAAGTGTGATGTTGTCCCCGCCACAGCTCTTGAGTGAGAGCTTTCACTAACTGGCCCCTCTGTTACAAGAATCATTGGTGTCACATTTAGCCTTTTGTTGTTGAGTGCCTAGTTTCCCACTAGTCTATGACACATTCCTCCTCCAGGTCTTCTCTCTGTGACCCTCTCCTACAGGGACCTCTCACCAGTTTCACAGACGACAGAGCCAGGCCTGAGCTCCAGCATCATGGTAATGTTGGCAATGTCTATTGTGTAGGGGCAGGTTGAGGGTCCACAGCTCAGGGATGGGGTGCATCACATAGATCACGAGACCATTGTGACTGGCATAACCAGTCATAACCCAGGAAGATAATGGCAACATCACCCTCCTGGATAAACTCTGATAAACTCTGAATACTCTACAAAACTCATGTCTTCTATCACAGGGGGGAACCAAGGTAAAGAGTTCCAGATGTTATCACCACAAAGACTATCAAAAAGAGTGGAAACTAGTGAACATTTCCCCCATGACAAACATAACACTATTCACAAATGCATAAAAATACAAGCTTGTACAATGTATTGGGCGACATAGCTGTGTTAAGCTAAACATCAGTTCTGTCTCCTGTAGTTAGGTGGTCTGGACATCAAAATCCCTCCAAAATGAGTTTGTTTATTTTCATACTCAGAACAGTTGCACGTGCGAGTTGTATATTTTGTTTTAAAAACACGCATCATTTAAATCTAAACGACCGTTGTTTATTTTCGAATTAGAACAGTGGAGAAACTTTACTTCAGTTATTTGACTGCCTCCACCTAAGAACAGCCACAACCATGGAGAAAATGTAAGTGAAAAACAGTTTGTTCATTTTAAAATTACATACCTAGCTAAGACATGTTAGTAAATTAACAAATCTAGTTAAATGCAATTTAGCAACCTTTCATCGTTAGCTAGCTTGGTTCGACAACAAATGTAATATTGCTTTTCCAAGTACACTATACGGCAACTTCACTGTGCAAAACTTCTCAATGTTATGGGGGGAGCAATCTGACGCTATTCATTAGTTAGTTAGCTAGATAACATTAGCTAAAGTCAGGCCATGAACAGTCACGGCAACGAACGTGTTAGCAAACTTTGACCCGCCATAAACGTAGCTACTTGGAACTAACGTTACTAGTAACGTTACTGTATAAAAGCGAAGTAAAGATCATATTCGAAGTGATTTATATGTCGAAAGGTTAATGATTCAGCCTTGTTATCTAACTTACTTGCTGTTCACATGCTCTTGCAGATCGCACATGTGGATTTGTTAGATACCACTGAGACTGACCAGACGAGACTTCGGTTCATTCGCAGTAATCCACTGAATCGTGCAATGAATGAGGCAGTTCAGGTGGTATATAAATCTGCGAAAAGGCGCACACGCGGTGCTTTTCAAATGCTCTTCAACAGCTGAGCTGTGTAGGCTCAAGTTGATGACGTTTAGGATTTCGTTTAAAGGCAGAACAAGCAATTTAGTGAATCATAATTGACTTTCAGCCTTGTTCACATGACAGCCCTATATTTGTTAATGAATCCCTAGGAATTGCAAACAGTTTGAGCAAATAATAGTTAGTTAGGTCTATTTACATGCGCCAAAGAAGGTCAGTTCATAGCTTTTGGGACAACATCTGTGTATTGAGTGGACTGACACCACTCAGGGAGTCCAACCAACACACTAACTCTCGATGTTGTGTCCCAAAGCTAGTCAGTTCATATAATTTTACATTGGATAAAAACAGAGAATCATTGAGGCCACTAGGGGAAAAAAAGGCCGTTTTAGCAGGGGCAGGGCCAGATTAAGAAAGCATTAAACAGATATATTACATTTACATAAGTATTCAGACCCTTTACTCAGTACTTTGTTGAAGCACCTTTGGCAGCGATTACAGCATTGAGTCTTCATGGGTATGACGCTACAAGCTTGGCACACCTGTATTTGGGAATTTTCTCCCATTCTTCACTGCAGATCCTCAAGCTCTGTCAGGTTGGATGGGGAGCGTCGCTGCACAGCTATTTTCAGGTCTCTCCAGAGATGTTCGATTGGGTTCAAGTCCAGGCTCTGGCTGGGCCACTCAAGGACATTCAGAGACTTGTCCCGAAGCCACTCCTGCGTTGTCTTGGCAGTGTGCTTAGGGTCGTTCTCCTGTTGGAAGGTCCTGAGTGCTCTGGAGCCGGTTTTCATCAAGGATCTCTCTGTACTTCGCTCTGTTAATCATTTCCTCAACCCTGACTAGTCTCCCAGTCCCTGCCTCTGAAAAACATCCCCACAGCATGATGCTGATACCATCATGCTTCACCGTAGAGATGGTGCCAGGTTTCCTCCAGACGTGATGCTTGGCAAACTCCAAGCAGGCTGTCATGTGCCTTCTACTGTGGAGTGGCTTCCGTCTGGCCACTCTACCATAAAAGCCTGATTGGTGGAGTGCTGCAGAGATGGTTGTCCTTCTGGAAGGTTCTTGATGGTCAGAGTGACCATCAGGTTCTTGATCACCTCCCTGACCAAGGCCTTTCTCCCCTGACTGCTCAGTTTGGCTGGGCAGCTAGCACAAGAAAGTGTCTTGGTGGTTCGAAACTTCTTCCATTTAAGAATGATGGAGGCCACTGTGTTCTTGGGGACCTACAATGCTGCAGAAATGTTTTGGTACCCTTCCCCAGATCTGTGCCTCAACACAATCCTGTCTTGGCGCTCTACAGAAAATTCCTTTGACCTCATGGCTTGGTTTTTGCTCTGACATGCACTGTCAACTGTGGGAACATATATAGACAGATGTGTGCCTTTCCAAATCATGTCAAATCAATTCAATTTACCACAGGTGGACTCCAATCAAGTTGTAGAAACATCTCAAGGATGATCAATGGAAACAGGATGCACCTGAGCTCAATTTCAAGTCTCATAACAAAGGGTCTGAATACTTATGTAAATAAGGTATCTGTTTTTTTGTTTCGATACATTTCAAAAAAATTCTAAAGCTTGTTTTTGCTGTGTCATTATGGGGTATTGTGTGTAGATTGCTGAGGATTTAAACATGTCAAATCTATTTTAGATTAAGACTGTAACGTAACAAAATATGGGAAAAGTCAAGGGGTCTGAATACTTTCCGAATGCACTGTATATTATTATGCAGTAAAAACTTTTTTTTCTTCAATAATCAGTTACCCAATCAAGGCAGGGCCAGTTACCCAATCATGGCAGGCCTCCTCCCCCCCATCTGAAGATTAGCAGAGCGGCAGCAGCAGGCTGTCTAAACTCATTGTGAGCGGGCTCCTGAATCTTCCTGTGGTTGGCAGTTGCAGTTGCTATACACATATATATTTATAGTACATATAATATATATTACATATAATATATGCTATATATAATATATACACACACATATATATATATATATATATATATACACACACATATATATATATATATATATATATATATATATTACATATAATATATACTGTATATATAATATATATATATATATATATATATATATATATATATATATATATATACACACACATATATATACACATATATATTTCTGTATATACATATTACTGTATACATTTCCTTTATTTTATTTTAGCTGCCTCTTGGGCCCTTCAGCCCCGGTAAGTCCCTGCATTAACCTGGCCTTGGGCAGTGCCATTGAGAGCTTCCACCATGCTTATTAATTTCAAAGTAGTCAACTAGGTGGGGATTCATATGGGTTGTAACCTCAATGGCACTGCCCATGCTGTCACAGACGCTCTCATGCCATAGATATGAAGATAAGCCCTCTATTTTTAAAAATCACATTTTTACATTGTTATATTATCATATGTATAACCGTAAAAGGTCCAATGCAGCCATTTTTATCTCAATATTAAATAATTTCTGGATAACAATGGTCAAAAATAAAAAATGTCTTCTTAGCAAAGAGCAATTTCTCAAGCAAGAATTTCACTAGGACTGTCTGGGAGTGGTCTGAGTGGGGAGGGGCTAGCTGTTACTGGCAGAGAGGTTTGGAACTCTCTTTCTTATTGGTCCTTTAACTCATTTACCGCCTGGTGATGTCATCTCACCAAAAACAGGCTGAAATTTCAGGTGGTCGTTTCAAACAGCTCTTACACTAAAAGGGCATTATCATCATTTTCACACTTTCACATTATCCCAACCTCATAGTATGGAAATATATATTTAAACAGAGGGAAATCACACTTTTGACTGCACTGGGCCTTTAAACCTCTTAGATGTAAAGTACCCTGTTTTGGGGACCTGCGTGGTCCAGGTACCGGTTTCGACTGACATTTTTCACTTATAAATCATTATGTGGACACCATAGATTGAGCAGTAGCCCTGATTCTCATGGACACATGTCTCTTCTGCCTGTATGAAGCAAGATGTGAAATCTGACACCACTTGAAGCTGGGATGTCCCTCCTACAATTTAATTCACTCTTCCGACTGTCCATCAACTCCTGGCTGAACCCTAGGTCACAGCCACTAACAATGCATATGTCTGGAATCCTTACATCGTAATGAGATGTTCACAGCGATGGGGGCAGACGTTTTGATCAAGAGAGACCTTCAGAAGATATGCACATTTTCTCTAACAGTAAATAGACAAATGTTTTTTACAGTTATAAGGAAGGTTAAATCTTATAGTTAGTCATTTTAGAAATTGATTATACTATATTTAGACAAAATATAATTCATTTAAAGTCTTATTCATACAGTTTTGTTGAATAGGAAATACATCATATAAAATATTTCATATTTTTATCATATTTGTACTGTGTACCTTGAGTTTGTGTCCTCAAAAGTGACTACACCTCAGCAATGTATAAAAAAGTAAACCTTTCTTGGAGTATGCATATTACTTTTTGGGATTAAGTAGATTACATTTTCGATTACATGTAGTTACATATAAAAGGTTTCAAGAGAAAAGTGTGAAGGCGAAGGTAAGGGAACATCTAAAAACTGCAATCCGGTATAGTACCAGTAGGTATTAGATGGAGCTTCCTGGCCCCACCCACCTGTGGGTAAAACAATCTGTGGTTACCTAGGTAACTAAATTGGCTCACAGCAAAAACTTTCAAATGCAGTTTTCTTTTTGTTTGCTTGTTTTAACCAATTACAAACTACATTCAAGAAAAATACATGTCTAAATATGACTTTTCAACATTGCTTGCTCTCTAGAATTCTCACTACTTAGAAAAACGTAATACTGTAGGGCTTCTCTCATGCCCTTTTCTTGACAATGCTAGCAGCCATGTGAGTGAGTGCTAGCTAGTTACCAACCTGACTATAAAGCTACAAGTAGTGAGGAGTTCCAAACGGACTAAACTAAACAAGTTAAATGTCTTACCTGTGATTCAACGTGTTCAACATGCATAGCTAGCTATGTGTAGTCTACTTGGACATCTGATCCCAACATTTATGTGTAGTCTACTTGGACATCTGATCCCAACATTTCCCAGTCTTCCACACAGAATAGCCTGTACATTGAATAACACAGCAGCATTTCGGAATGTTTTGTTATTTATGTATAACTATAAATATACTACGAAGTTGCCTGTTTTAAAGTGGGGGTCAATTGGAAAGAACGTTTGTTTTGTGGGCGCAGTCGAGGGGGATTCCTTATTTTTACGTCAATATCAACTCGGAGTATAGCCTAGTGTTCGACCAATAGAATGAATGGAATACAAACACTGACCAATGGGAGCCGAGTTCGCCTACTATAAAGAACCATCTCCAAGACCATTTTCTTCTACTGGAGAACCAAATAACGTTGGTGATTGCGCGTCACGGTCGGAAAAATAGGGATCTTTGTGTCTTCCCCTAGTAGTAGTAGTGACCAGCCTCGGCAGCAGGTAGGACCCCTATTTCTACTCACTCGAGGATGATCAGAATGGCATCAGTCTTTTTAACCCCAATCTGCACATTAGTGATTCATTAGCAAATACTTATTAGCAGAGGCTAGATTTAAAAGGATATCATTCATATATTTTTACATATTTCGGGGAAATATCGATAATAGACAACGCAAAAAAAGTAATATATGTAGCCGTGATCGAGCAGGAGACCTCGTTATGTTGATGATCTTGCTCTAGTCTAGTGTGCCGCACCTGTTATCTCGCATAGCCTACTCTACTTTATTGTTCTGAACGACTTGGATTTAACAAGCAAAATACCACTCTAGACTAGAGCTCTGTGAAATAGTTACTTGGCTTGGAATGACACTGCTGCGCAATCTTTCGCATTTGACTTGCATTCCATCACTCCGCCTCTAGAGTAAAGGGATCTTTTTTATTTTAGCAACTTTCTGTCGACATTTTCCTCTAGCCTATATAATCGTGACTGTCTTTCGGTGCATTCGCTTACTACACAATGCGCATATTGATCCATGCAGTCGCATAATAAAAAACAACTATTTGACAGTTATGTTGTACTATTTTCAAGCTCACATTCACCCGTTTTTCCTCCACTCCGTGTTGCGTCCAGGGATCAGCCATGCCTTTCGGAAACACCCACAACGTGCTAAAGCTGAAGTATGCTTCTAGTGAGGAGTACCCAGATCTCAGCCAGCACAACAATCATATGGCCAAGATCTTGACTCCTGCCATCTACGAGCGTCTAAGGAGCAAACAAACGCCCAGTGGATTTACATTGGATGATGTCATTCAAACCGGGATTGATAACCCAGGTAAAGACCCATGCAGCGTTCAAACATCAAGCCATGTGTTCTGCCTCTTCAAAGTGCGTTTAGTGAGGGCGTCCAGTACAGAGATGTTCACAAGTCTTTGAGGTAAAGGTCAAGCCATTGCCAACAGGGACTTTCTGCCTGCTGTGGGTTATCAAATCAAATGTATTTGTCACATACACATGGTTAGCAGATGTTAATGCGAGTGTAGCGAAATGCTTGTGCTTCTAGTTCCGACAATGCAGTAATAACCGAGTAATCTAACCTAACAATTCCAAAACTACTACCTTATACACACAAGTGTAAAGGGATAAAGAATATGTACATAAAGATATGAATGAGTGGTACAGAACGGCATAGGTCTATAAACCTTGTAAATTATTTCCTACATTTTTGGGGACAATTAAATACATTTAAAGTTAGTTACCAAACACTGTCATATAATTTACAGCATATTTAAATGACATGATTTAACATACTATGATACACGCTAGTTCACTTGCTTGTTTTAACAAGCTTTACTTAAGATTAACGTTTGCATGTTCCTGTCGTTTAGCTACATAGCAATAGCATACACAATGTCCGCTCAATCAAAAGTGCAAATATGAGTAACTACTATTCTCCCATTGAAATAGATTCGTCCTTGTCTGCATATTTTTTTTGTGGCACGCAATGTTCTATAACACTTTTCAGCCCTCTGTATCAAACTTTCTGTTACAATGTCGCCTGTTCAATGTTATCTGACAGAATGCACAACAAACTTATCCCAGTACTGACTTGCATTGTTCACGAGTCTCATCTAGAGGTCAAGTCTCAAGTCAATTGATCATGAGTCTAAGTCAAGTGCAAGTCTTTCTTTGTGACTCGAGTCTGACTCACTCGAGTTTCCATCTCTGATCCAGTATCACACTCTAGGGAGGCGCTCATACACTTTTGTTCTGCACAGTGACCTTGTTGATGGATTCTATAACTCTATATGAGTCTGTAATCAATAGGAAGGATGCGTGTATTCCATTGGCCTGCATCCATACCAAATGCCCAAAGCACAATGGTTCAATGATTTGTTTCAGGTAGCCTTTCAAATTCTGCTGGGAATAATGCTTGTTGGTCTAGCATACCATAATAATGTATCAATACAGACACTATCATCGATTGTCACTGCAATAAGTGACAAATCTAGTGACTCCATATGAACTAAAATGGTATAGTCCAACCCTTTTTGAGGAGAACTGAGGCGCTGAGTAGATAGTCCAAATGCATTTAAGCATAGCAGGTGGCTTACCCTGTAGAATGTGTGTGTTATTGTTCAGCAATGATAAAATGGCTAAACTGACCATCAAGAGGCTGTCACCCGAGGAGGAGTTCCCTGACCTAAGCCAGCACAACAACCACATGGCCAAGGTCTTAACCCAGGACATGTACACCAAACTCCGAGACCGTGCCACCCCCAACGGCTTCACCATAGATGGTGTCATTCAGACGGGGATTGATAATCCTGGTAAAACGAACCCATCCTGAGTGACTCCACCTTTGGAGTCTGATGAAATGCTAACTATTATTTATTGAGGTTGTTAATGTTTGTCATGCTCTACAATTTGTCTCCTAATTGACTCCCCTGTTTGTTTTTACCCCAGGCCATCCCTTCATCATGACTGTGGGATGTGTGGCTGGAGATGAGGAGACGTACGAGGTCTTCAAGGAGCTGCTGGATCCCATCATTGAGGACAGACATGGAGGATACAAGCCTACAGACAAGCACAAGACTGACCTCAACCCAGACAACCTGAAGGTACTGCCCTCTAAATGGGTACCTGGTTGACTGTGGTATAAGGCAAATGTTCAACTGTGTACCCTGCAGGAAACTAGACCAGTGTTATCAAGTTACAGGTAACTCTAGGATAACTTTGTTTTCATTTTTTTTTTTTTACAGGGTGGAGATGACCTGGACCCCAACTATGTCATTAGCTCCCGTGTCCGAACAGGCAGGAGCATCCGTGGGTTCTGCCTGCCCCCACACTGCAGCCGTGGAGAGCGAAGGGGTGTTGAGAAAATGTCAGTCGAAGGTACTTACCTCAACCCACCCAAAAGTCTATCAAGTTGGCCTGAACATATTTTCTAAATGTTTTTACCCAATAAATTGCGAAGATGGGAAGTGTAGAAACAATGTCTTGAGGGGTTGGGATGGTGTGTTTAATGCATGGTAGAATTGTAGACAGATGAACTAGAATTGTGTTTGAACTGTGGGGTGGAGCGGTGCAAAGATTTTCAATCCAGTACTGTAGTAGGGTCTGGGACTCTGAGTGGATGCCAGCCTAGAATGATGCCAGTTCCCTCTTGCAACATTACTGTGTGGAGGGTCCCCTCTAGTGGTGAACTATGTGAATTTATATGTCTGTTACTGACAAAAGATGACTTCAGACCAAGGGTAATCATAGACCAGGAGTATTTATTTAAAACATATTTGTAAACTTATCTATATTTCCACAGAGGTAATGCAGGATTTCTGTGAAAATATTAAAATGTATAAAAAAAAGTGGGGAACTATTCAATGTTTTTATGAATTTGACTAGCAACAAGACTAGACCCATTTTGAATTACAATGGAAAAGAGGTAAATTATCTCTAACTTTATTTCTGAACTCCTAATAGTGCAAATTGCATTCAATGGAGTATCTGACATAGGCTTTGACTGGTAATCACACATGCTTTTTTTTTCCATGGCAAGTGATGCTGGCTGCTGGTAAGCGTTCTTGAATTGGAAATCATCTTGCACATGGCTGACCTTTGTTTAAACAGTTGCTAATAGCGACCGTGTTTGGCGTAGAGCTGGCACAATTATCGTATAGTCTTAATATATACATTTTAGGAGAAGGGGGGGGGGGTTCCAACTTTATATACAAGTGTGGATATATAGTTGACCTAATTCATTTCCAAAAGTTCTAATTTGTCAGACATGTGTCACCAAAGCTGTGTTGTATGACTTGGGTAAGCTTACGTTGTATTTGAAAGGGGGATACCTAATCAGTTGTACAACTGAAATGTGTCTTCTGCATTTATGTATGTCTAAATGACACTACTTCCAATTATAATGTGGGGAAGTCAAAATAATAACACTATCTACCAAACCTATTAATTTTAAAATGTTGATTATACCTGTCCTTTCCATTATTATTCACCGGATGACAAGGCGTGGGGGGAAAGAAACACATTTTGTTAACATGATCTGGGTCCCTGGACAAGGAAATGTTGGCGACCTCTGCTTTAGACTGCAGAACACTGTCTAGACATATTTATATACATTGAATTGATCCTTTCTTCCTTGAGGTAATTTCTGGTTGTAACACAACCAGATTGAAAGCCATGTAATGAAGACTGCACATTCACTCATCCAATAAGCTCATGCAGAGCCAATGTATCTGACACATCTGATTTTGTTCCTCTACAGCTCTGGACTCCCTGTCTGGTGACCTGAAGGGGAAGTACTATGCCCTGAAGAACATGACAGATGCTGAGCAGCAGCAGCTAATTGATGACCACTTTCTGTTTGACAAGCCTGTGTCTCCTCTGCTGCTGGCCTCTGGCATGGCCCGGGACTGGCCTGATGGCAGGGGTATCTGGTGAGAGGACAGGGTTTTTCATTCTCACACTTCTAGGTTTCCTCAAAGGTATTAGAATGTGGTTTTGTTCTAACTCACCAGTCTCTTACTTTCTCACTTCTCCAACCTTACTTTATTCAAGTAAATGACTGCTGGAAGGGTAATGGTAAATTCTCAAATGCCCTCTAACTAGATGTACCTTAATCTCTGCTAAGTCAGAGGGCAAATGTTCATAATAGTTTATACGCTGGTGGTGGCATAAGCCATTGTCCATGACCTTGTAAGAGGACCATATAACATATATTTATTCTAATCGGTCAAGGCACAATGATACCAAGACCTTTCTGGTCTGGGTCAATGAGGAGGACCACCTGCGTGTCATCTCCATGCAGAAGGGTGGCAACATGAAGGAGGTGTTCAACCGTTTCTGCACTGGCCTCACAAAGGTGAGTGAATATCTGAGGAATACCTTCAAGGTTTTGAGAATTTAAATAAGGATAATTTGCTGTTGCCATATTAAAAATGCTGTGTAAAAACATGCTGCAATGATCAATCGATGGTGTTTGTATTACTTTCCTTGTTAAAATTTGACACTGTCTTTGACACTGTCTCTTTTCCTCAGATTGAAACCCTGTTTAAAGATAAGGGCACTTCATTCATGTGGAATGAGCACTTGGGCTACGTTCTCACCTGCCCATCCAACCTGGGCACAGGGCTACGTGCTGGAGTCCACGTCAAGATCCCCAACATGAGCAAGCATGCCAAATTTGAGGAAGTGCTCAAGAGGCTAAGGCTCCAGAAACGTGGAACCGGTAAAACATTTATCCGTCACAGAACCAGATATCTACTTTTGTTTGTTCACTGTTGCTCAGGGTAACTTACAAGCACATTAAGGCGGTAGTTCTAGCGTTAAAGCTGTAATTTCTCAGAGTATTGTAGCTGTTCAGTCCATCTTCTGACGTTGTCTCCATTCCAGGTGGGGTGGACACCGCAGCTGTGGGTGGCACCTTCGACATCTCCAACGCAGACCGCCTGGGCTTCTCTGAGGTGGAGCTGGTGCAAATGGTTGTGGACGGTGTCAAGCTGCTGGTTGAGATGGAGAAGAAGCTGGAGAAGGGACAGTCTATTGATGACCTCATGCCTGCCCAGAAGTGACACTCTTGATTGCCTCCCCCTTGTCATCTGAATGACATCGTGGAATGCACTCTGTAATAAACAGCACTTACTCTCTTACAAGACACTCTCATTGAAAGAGGACATCTGAAAATAAAAACTGTTTCTTCCATGTTTGATTCTATTTCTTTCCCCATTTGTGATGTTGCACATCCTCATTTAGAACTAAAATATACTGAGTCAAGTTGACAATTTTATTGACACGGGTGTTCTTACCTAATGAACATTTACATAAACTCCACCAAAAATCAAACAATATAAATCAAACTGAGTATAACAATGTGTAGCTGTCTTGAAAGTAAGCTACATTATTTACACTGAAAACAAGGGAAACTTTAATGAAATAAATAAAGACATAGCTTTGTCCATTTTCACAGCATGACCAACTATATTCAATTTGTTATGGTCTAACATGACCAGAATATATACTGTAGCTATTAGTAATTCAGTGATTATTGTATAGCGGAATGCTTTTGGCATTTTATCATTCAACACATACTGTATTTTGTGGAGAAAAAAAACGAGAACTGCTACTTTAATCATTGTACAGCTTAAATACTTCAGACAGTTTTGCCCTTTCGTTCATAGCTTTAACTCGTTGGCAACTTTGGATGCAATGTTTTTAAAAGTGATGGATGAGCCTGATATCCTCTTGAATCTCACGCCATTGAGGGAGAGGCGGGGCAGCTTGCAAACCTCCATCTCCCATTGGACAAGGTTCTCAGCATGTCCATCACCATGGACACAGAGCAGCAGGAAACACTCTTGCTGTTCATAATCGCAGTTGTTGGCGTTGAGCACCTTGCGTATCTCTTCCATGATGTCGCAAGGCTCCATGGAGCTGGTGGTCCTCATACTCCAAGTGAATCTGAGGGAGCGGGGTTTACGGTCTTTACTTTCCCCTTTCTGATCCCCAGGTACATTGCGACTGATAAGAGGGAGAAAAAGAAGTTGAATTATCTAAAGCTCTGCATTTTCCCCTAGGTTTAGTCATTGTCATGTGTATGGCTCTGCATCATGAATAGACAAAATAATGCAAAGTGTTGATCAAATTAGCAAAGCATACAGTAAACAGATGGTCATGCAGCACACTAGGAGCACAACACTCAATGAAATACAATAACCACACCCTTCATCACATACAGATACCACTTCCATGGGGAAAAGGTGAGGGAGATGGGACTACTGGTTGACTGACAGAATGGAGAACAGAGCTGGGAGTGAAGTGATATCAAGCCTGTCACAGAAATATCAGGTTGCGAAAGCAACAACATACACCTCACCTTGAGCCCTCAAATCTCCCGTTTCTCTCAAACTCGGTTGAGACTCTGACAGTTGTAGAGGAAGCAGAGCAAGATTAGGAAAAAGAGAAAAAACACATGTGGACTTCCAAAGAGAGTATTTTGTCATTTCAAGGATGAGAGATATATAACATACAGTGAGCTCCAAAAGTATTGGGACATTGACATGTGTTGTTTTGGCTCTCTGTACTCCAGCACTTTGGATTTGAAATGACACAATGACTAATTTGAAGGTATTTTCATCCATATCGGGTGAACCGTTTAGAATTACAGCACTTTTTGTACATAGTCCTCCCCACCCCATTATCGGGGACTAAAAGTATTGGAACAAATTCACTTATTTATGTTAAAGTAGTAAATAGTTCATTGTTCCCAAATTCACAACACGCAAAGCTCGACTCTATACATTTTTTGGATGCATTTGGTGTTTAATTTGGTTGTGTTTCAGATGATTTTGTACCCAATAGAAATGAATTGTAAATAATGTATTGTGCGTCATTTTGGAGTCACTTTTATTGTAAATAAGAATACGTTTTTAAACACTTCTACATTCATGTGGATGCTACCATGAATACGGATAATCCTGCATGAATAATGAGTTAGAAAGTTATAGACTCAAAAATATATTTGATATTTCTGCGTTTAACTTTCGACTCATTGTAATCATGGTAGCATCCACATTGGTGTAGAAGTATTTAGAAACAAGAAAGCCACCACCAAATAACTATAACCTCAATATGGAAGTGTTGACATGAACCCTGTGCAGAATCAATGGGACAAGAGACTTTGAACTGGTCACACTGATCAGTCTCGCCGGTGTTCAAACTAACAAAAAGTGCTTCAACAGACCACATAGAGCAAGGGGATACAGGAATGGAAATGTGTTGAGTGACGGTATGACAGCTTGGATACGTTTGTTGACATGACGAGATTCACCCAAACAAGACAAAAACAAAACCATACAGTGGAACTACAGTCCACACACCCACACGTCTAATACACACATTGTGTATTAGGGTCAGTGCATGCAGACTGGGGCTGTTGTGGGAGCTCTCATGCAGTCTATTTCTAGAGGTTGACAGACAGCAGGACAGAGGTCCTCTAGACATCCTCTGACATGTCCCATGTTTCTTCCCTCTATGTGACACTGGTTATATTTAGAGGAGAGGGGGTTGGCTTGAAAGACAATTAGGCAAGCAGTTACAGGGCCATTGTCGGACTGCGTACCATGTCCACAGACCCTAATGGGTTTTGTGCTGCAGACATGCAGACTAGCTCTGAAATGAGTCTACAGGAGGGTAGAGAAAGTTTGATTCCTGGAGGGTTTAGTTAGTGGGCAAGATAGAAGCCTCTAGCCAGTGGGATGAGGAACAAGAGCTGTACTGAGACTGTATCTGGGGCTGGACGTGTCACATACACATTCTAGAGAGAAGGGAATGTGACCATGTAACCATGTTGTATATGAGTTTGTTCTCTCCACACAGAACTCTGACGTACAAAGTTGAGCCTAACTCTTGTGGGGACATAAGGGTTGAAATGATCCCTTACTTTAGGTCTCCATCTGCGACTTCCTATAACTTTCTATATCTTCCACTCTTGAAAAGCGTGTATTTTTTACGGATACATGAAAAGAGAGTAAGAAAAAAATGACATGATCACAGGCCGATAATGCCAGGATGACGAGGAAGAGGAAGGGGAAAAGAGAAGAGGAGAGATGAGTGGACAGAAGACTTACTAAGAGTCTTTGCTCCCTGGGAAGAAGGGATGGCAGGCCCTGATTTGGCCGTCTGCCGTTTGGCCGGGTCAATACTGACCCTGAGGGGAGGAAGAGCAGTGAAAGGTCCAAGGTTAAAGGGCACAGAAAGGTCAGGGAGACATTGGCACACAGCAATACAAAAGTGAGGAGAAGTGTGAAGGGAGGGCAAAGCGCATTGCCTACTACTGAGACAAGAGACTCCCTGCTAAGACTTCCTTCCTTATACTTCAACCAATCGTATCTAAGATGCTGTTACTCTGTGCAGAAATAAGAATCACTCGACAGAGAAATGAAATGAGTGACAAGGACATGGTGAAGGAAGAAAGATGGGAGGGTTGCAAATGTGACGGAACTTCCTGAGATGTAGAACTCCTGGTCGCCACTTGATCTCAGTGTGCCACTAAAGGCCTTTTCACACTGCATTGTTCTTAGCCCCAGGCTAACGCTGGCCCTGGGCTATCTTATCCTGTGTTCACACAAACATTTGTTCACCTAGGGATATTGGGCTAAGCTTCAGCCCTGGGCTAAGGATTCACACTTGTATTCCAAAGCCCTGGGCTAAAGGGGTCTACACAGAATATGCAAACGGAGCCAACGGAGCGTAACGCAGTGTTGAAATGTTGTTTTACACCACAAAAGGGGCAGTGCCACATGAAAATTGTAACACGCCATATCATTCCTTCCAAAACCGTGGGTGCAGTGTTGTGTGAAGTGCTTGACTTGGAATGAAATAGGTGCCGGTACTCATTTGGGGTACCAGTACGTTTTATATTTAGGTGCAGGAGCTCCACAATACTTTCGACCTAATATTTTACAAGAGGAACAGGAGCTCAAGCAGTAGAACATTTTAGGTGCCAGTCCTCAGCTCCAGTGAGCTCCTGCACAAATCAAGCACTGGTTGTGTAGGCAATGAAGCTCGCTTGGTTCCTTGATCTATAGCCTATAGGTCCCTCAAACTCAACTCGACCTCGAAGCCAGTTCCACTGCATTTTTTCGTTGTTCCCCTCTAACCAGGGACTGATTTAGACCTGTTACACCAGGTGTGTGCAATTAATTATCAGGTAGAACAGAAAACCAGCAAGCTCCGCACCTCGTATGGTAAGAGTTGAGTACCCTTGCTATAGGCTATGCATCAAAGTAGCCTATTTTACATTAAGAAAATAATCATAATTATCTCAGTGACTGTAAAAAAAAAAAAAATTTAAATGTTTTTTAAACAATTGGAGCCTTTTTAGAATCCCACCCAAAATGTATTTTGTTTAGATGTAATAACTAGGGACTCCAGGCTACTGGTAAAAACCAGGGGTGTAAAGTACTTAAGTAAAATACTTTAAAGTACTACTTAAGTAGTGTTCTGGGGTATCTGTACTTTACTATTTAGATTTTTGACTACTTTTACTTCACTACATTCCTAAAGACAACAATGTACTTTTTACTCCATTTATTTTCCCTGACACCCAAAAGTACTTACATTTTGAATGCTTAGCAGGACAGGAAATGTGTCCAATTCACACATGCTTTGTTTGTAAATTATGTCTGAGTGCTGGAGTGTGCCCCTGGCTATCCGTGAATTTTAAAAAAAAAACAAGAAAATGGTGCTGTCTGGTTTGCTTAATATAAGGAATTGGAAATGATTTAGACTTTTATGTTTGATACTTAAGTATATTTTAGCAATTACATTTACTTTTGATAGTATGGTGTATTTAAAACCAAATACTTTTAGACTTTTACTCAAGTAGTATTTTACTGGGTGACTTTCACTTGAGTCATTTTCTATTAAGGTATCTTTACTTTTATTCAAGTATTACAATTGGGTACTTTTTCCAACACTGGTAAAAACAGCTGTGAGATATTTTTCTCCACAACCAAAACATGACATTCTATTTTAGTTGATATGGGAGTGAATATATTGAAGCAGCATATCAAACTGGGATAATGTTCTAGGTCACATGGTCAAGTATAAGAATATTTGCCGGATATTTTAACTATAAATCTGATTATAAGGGAAGCTAAGAAAAACTAGCTCGCTTGCTATGTTTTTAGTTGCCAGCTTGCTACTACTAGCAAGGGAAGGAGACTCTTCCTTGTTTTCACTAAATAAAAAAAATGAAAAAGATAATACATTGTCATCGCCCCCTTGTGAATACGAGTGGGACCGGCGAGGATATTGTGTTACCGAAAGGTGTCCGCTACTCCAAAATCCCACATGCACGCAGGTAGTTCAACAGAGTGGAGCTTGTGGTAACCTTAACAGACAAACACAACATGCGAACAACAATCTCTCTGCTAAGTAAGACATTTATTAACACATTATGTCTTCTTGCTTCCAGCCTAGCATTTGATTTCCAACAGTGTTGGTTTATAAACCTTGATGTCTGCCTGTCTGACCTCAAAACCAATGTTTCACTCATACAGATCCTATTAAATTACTAGAGGGGCTATATCATAAACCCTCAAAGTTCCATAATGGCACCAAAATGTCAGCCATCTTGGTCAGGGAGAAATCCCAAACCACTTTCATTTACTTAAGCAGGAAAATAAAAGGCATGTGATGTATCAGAAATTAATGTAATGGAAAAATTTTTAGTCAATTGAAAATAATGTCATATAATTATAATCTGAGACATTTTCTGTATAAACAGCTTCTAAAACATATGTAAACAGACCATAAATGTCTCAGATTCTATTTTCTTAGAAAACTGTGAGTGCTATTATATGACAAAATATCAGTACTTGTTGCATTTACAACTTGTCCAAGTCCTATCAACTGTTTGTGCCAGTGTATGGCTGCGGATGGAATGCATTGTTTGAATGTTTGCATATTGGCAGTTAATGTCTCCTGACCCCTCCTGACCCCCTCCTGACCCACAGTGTCTCCTGACCCCTCCTGTCTCAGCCTCCAGTATTTATGCTGCAGTAGTTTATGTGTCGGGGGGCTAGGGTCAGTTTGTTATATCTGGAGTACTTCTCCTGTCCTATTCGGTGTCCTGTGTGAATCTAAGTGTGCGTTCTCTAATTCTCTCCTTCTCTCTTTCTCTCTCTCGGAGGACCTGAGCCCTAGGACCATGCCCCAGGACTACCTGACATGATGACTCCTTGCTGTCCCCAGTCCACCTGGCTGTGCTGCTGCTCCAGTTTCAACTAGGACCTGAGCCCTAGGACCATGCCCCAGGAATACCTGACATGATGACTCCTTGCTGTCCCCAGTCCACCTGACTGTGCTGCTGCTCCAGTTTCAACTATTCTGCCTTATTATTATTCGACCATGCTGGTCATTTATGAACATTTGAACATCTTGACCATGTTTTGTTATAATCTCCACCCGGCACAGCCAGAAGAGGACTGGCCACCCCACATAGCCTGGTTCCTCTCTAGGTTTCTTCCTAGGTTTTGGCCTTTCTAGGGAGTTTTTCCTAGCCACCGTGCTTCTTCACCTGCATTGCTTGCTGTTTGGGGTTTTAGGCTGGGTTTCTGTACAGCACTTTGAGATATCAGCTGATGTACGAAGGGCTATATAAAATAAATTTGAGTTAATTAGAAACATTTATGGAATAATTATTCTAAAACTGTCTGCCTAGGTAGCTAACACACATACAGTGCAGATAAATTCTTCCCATTCATTGTTTTACACAATATCTTATCACAACCCTGGCAAACCATGGTTGACCAACTCCCTGACTAACATGGCTGACCTTTGGACCATCATAAGAAGGTTCATTCTAGTATTCTAAATAGTATTCTGTACTGTTGAAATGTGATCTTGCCCTGTACAGAGAATGCTGTGCATAGACGAGACACATTTTTCTGAACCAGGCAAAAATAATGCAACAATATTATTATCATTGATCTAATTAAATGTCAATAGAAAAGCTATGAAAACAGTCGAAAGTTTGGACACACCTAATCATTCATGGGTTTTTCTTTATTTTTACTATTTTCTACATCAAATAAATAATATATTTAGATTTGTTTTATACTTTTTTAGTTATAACATAATTCCATATATGTGTTGTATAAAGAAAAACCCTGGAACGAGTAGGTGTGTCCAAACCTTTGACTGATACTGCATATATACAGTTTTTGATGGGATGCATTGACATTATGGACAGTATGTGGATAGAATATTTAGTATATCTGTAGAATACGTAGGATAGAATGGTATACACTGTATTCAGCAATGGTTGAATAGGATGCAATTGACCAGAATACAGTATATACAGCGGCTTGTGAAAGTATTCACCCCCTTGGCATTTTTCCTATTTTGTTGCCTTACAACCTGGAATTAAAATGCATTTTTGTGGGGTTTGTATCATTTGATTTATACAACATGCCTACCACTTTGAAGATGCTAAATATTTTTCATTGTGAAACAAACAAGAAATAAGACAATAAAACTGAAAACTTGAGCGTGCATAACTATTCACCCCCCCAAAGTCAATTCTTTGTAGAGGCACCTTTTGCTGCAAGTCCCTTGGGGTATGTCTCTATAAGCTTCCACTGGGATTTTTGCCCTTTCTTCAAGGTAAAACTTCTCCAGCTCCTTCAAGTTCGATGGGTTTCGCTGGTGTACAGCAATCTTTAAGTCATACCACAGATTCTCAATTGGATTGACTAGGCCAATGTCACAGCAGGACGCTGCCACCATGCTTCACTGTCGGGATGGTATTCTCTTTTTCTCCCCAATTTCGTGGTATCCAATTGTTGTAGTAGCTCGTATCTTGTTTCATCGCTACAACTCCCGTACGGGCTCGGGAGAGACGAAGGTTGAAAGTCATGCGTCCTCCGATACAGCCGTACTGCTTCTTAACACAGCGCGCATCCAACCCGGAAGCCAGCCGCACCAATGTGTCGGAGGCTACACCGTGCACCTGGCAACCTTGGTTAGCGCGCACTGCGCCCAGCCCGCCACAGGAGTCGCTGGTGCGCGATGAGACAAGGAAATCCCTACCGACCAAGCCCTCCCTAACCCGGACAACGCTAGGCCAATTGTACGTCGCCCCACGGACCTCCCGGTTGCGGCCGGTTACGACAGAGCCTGGGCGCGAACCCAGGGACTCTGATGGCACAGCTGGCACTGTAGTAACCACTGCGCCACCCGGGAGGCCGGGATGGTATTCTCAGGGTGATGAGAGGTGTTGGGTTTGCGCCAGACATAGCGTTTTCCTTGACGGCCAAAAAGCTCAACTTTAGTCTCATCTGAACAAGGTACCTTCTTCCATATGTTTGGGGAGTCTTCCACATGCCTTTTGACAAACACCAAACGTGTTTGCTTTTTTTTTTCTTTAAGCAATGGCTTTTTTTCTGACCACTCTTCAGTAAAGCCCTGCTCTGTGGAGTGTACGGCTTAAAGTGGTCCTATGGACAGATACTCCAATCTCCGCTGTGGAGCTTTGCAGCTCCTTCAGGGTTATCTTTGGTCTCTTTGTTGCCTCTCCGATTAATGCCATCCTTGCCTGGTCCGTGAATTTTGGTGGGCGGCCCTCTCGGCAGGTTTTTTGTGGTGCCATATTCTTTCTTTCTTTTTTATAATGGATTTAAATGGTGCTCAGTGGGATGTTCAAAGTTTCGGAGATTTGTTTTATAACCCAACTCTGATCTGAACTTCTCCACAACTTTGTCCCTGACCTGTTTGGAGAGCTCCTTGGTCTTTCATGGTGCCGCTTGTTTGGTGGTGCCCCTTTCTTATTGGTGTTGCAGACTCTGGGGCCTTTCAGAACAGGTGTATATATACTGAGATCATGTGACAGATCATGTGACACTTCGATTGCACACGTGGACTAATTATGTGACTTCTGAAGGTAATTTGTTGCCCCATATCTTAGTTAGGGGCTTCATAGCAAAGGGGGTGAATACATATGCACGCACCACTTTTAATTTATTTATTTTTTACATTTATTTCAACAAATCATTTTTTAATATTCGCTTCACCAATTTGGACTATTTTGTGTATGTCCATTACATAAAATCCAAATAAAAATCTATTTAAATTACAGATTGTAATGCAACAAAATAGGAAAAACACCAAGGGGGTGAATACTTTTGCAAGGCACTGTACGTATGAAATAACACATTATGTAAACATTATTAAAGTGACCAGTGTTCCATTATTAAAGTGACCAGTGATTCCATGTCTATGTACATAGGGCAGCAGCTACTAAGGTGCAAGGTTGAGTAACCGGGTGGTAGCCGGCTAGTGACAGTGACTAAGTTCAGGGCAAGGTACTGGGTGGACAGTCTGATGGACTTGAGATAGAAGCCGTTTTTCAGTCTCTCTGTCCCAGCTTTAACACACCTGTACTGACCTCGCCTTCTGGATGATAACGGGGTGAACAGGCCATGGCTCGGGGGGTTGATGGCCTTCATGCTTATTTTGGCCTTCCTGTGACAGTGGGTGCTGTAGGTGTTCTGGAGGACAAGCAGTGTGCCCCCAGTGATGCGTTGGGCAGACCGCACCACCTTCTGGAGAGCCCTGCGGTTGCAGGTGGTGCAGTTGCCGCACCAAGTGGTAATACAGCCCGACAGGAAGCTCTCAATGTGCATGTGTAAACGTTTGTGAGGGTTTTAGGGGCCAAACCAAATTTCTTCAGCCGCCTGAGGTTGAAGAGGCGCTCTTCACCACACTGTCTGTGTGGGTGGACCATTTCAGACGGTTAGTGATGTGTACGTAGACGAACTTGCGGCCCCATCGATGTGGATGTGGGCGTGCTCCCTCTGCTGTCTCCTGAAGATCCTTCATTTTGTTGACATCATTTCTGGCACCACTGTGCCAGGGCCCTCACCTCCTCCCTGTAGGCTGACTTGTCATTGTTGGTAATCAGGCCTACTACTGTTGTGTCGTCTGCAAACTTGATGATCGAAGTGGAGGTGTGCATGGCCACGCAGTCATGGGTGAACAGGGAGTACAGGAGGGTGTTGAGCACTCAACCTTGTGGGGCCCCTGTGTTGAGGTTCAGCGTAGTGGAAGTGTTGTTTTCTACCTTCACCCCCTGGGGGCGGCCTATCAGGAAGTCCAGGAACCAGTTGCACAGGGTGGGGTTCAGACCTAGGGCCCTGAGCTTAATGTCTCAATCATAGCAATAGCGTCATTGCATAAAATGGTACGCAGCATCATCTGGATACGTGTGCAGCAAAAGTTCAACATTCACCTTCTGCTACCATTTCTGTCAAGCTGTTTTTCGGTAAATCCAACATACGCACCACACATAACGCACTGCAACTGCAACGCAATGCTGCAAGGCAAACGCAACATTCCAATGGAAATTAAAGTACTTCTGGTGTACTAAAATGCAATGACCCTGTTTCACACGGGCTATTTTGGCACCATGTTTCTGGGGCTAGCCCCGAAAAGTCATTTCTAACCTGCTCCGGAGCAGGGCCAGCTAGCCCTGGGCTAAGGTTGGTGCTAGTCCACTTTAGAATGTGCAAGTATAAACACTCGCTTGGCCCCGGGCTCAAAATCTCCCTTAGCCCTGGGCTAAGGAGCAGTGTAAACACGTCTTGAATCAGACTGAGGAACAGAAGGTTTTCTCTGAAGAGGAGGTATATTGGGAGAGCTTTTTCTTTGCTTTTTTTTTAAACTGCTCCTGAGCTGCCAGACCATCCGCTTGTAAATGTTCAGAAATGGATGTCTCAAGACATAATTCCCTTTGAATTTGTGAATTGCATCTGATCTTGCTATCAGCACAACTTGTTCACAAAAAGCTACCCAATAATTTATTTCAGAACCCTCTTGTTTCCCTAACAGTGTACATATGACTCCACAAACCAATATTCCACAAACTTAAGTTCCCAAAGTCTTATAAACAATAATTATTATCAGAATAATCTATATCAGGGTATTCAACTCTTAGTTGGAGATCTGGAGCCTGCAGGTTCTGTTCTACCTGATAATTAAATTGCACCCACCTGGTGTCCCCGATCTAAAATCAGTACGTGATCAGAGGGGAAGAATGAAAAAAAGCAGTGGAACTGGCTTCGAGGTCCAGAGTTGAATTTGAGGGATCTATATCATGCCTCAGCACATCACAAAGTCGATCACATTGCTACAAGCCAGCCAAGTTATCACAGGGAGCGTTGAGCATAACCCATAAACATACAACAAAATCCAATACTGGACAGAGCACCAGAATCTGTCTACCTTTCAAACACATATCAGTCTACATAAAACACACAAACTTACCTGGAACAACAGTTCAATACTAACCAATCATTGCTTTGTGAAAAACAAACCAGTCAATAGCAACTACATAAGCAGCCCCCGTCCCCACAGCATGCATTGTAGATTGATTAGTAGCAAGCTTTCTGTTTGCTGTTGATGGATTTTTTTACTGACTGATCAAGAGGACAACACTGCCCTTAGAATATACCCTATCTTTGAAGCCTGAGACCAATCACAAAGGTTCTAAGCAGTGTGTTAGTTTGTCAGTTCCAGCTAATTATTGGTTAAAGAGAGTTTTAGTTGATGAATTGCACACACTGAAGGGAACAAGGGGTCCTACCTTTTGGTAAACCTGAATGACATGTTTCTACAACAGAATCAGGAAACACAAAGAAACATGAACATGAGGAAGGACAGCTGAAGGAATACGACTGATTGGCTGAAATTAGTGAACAAAAATCACACTCGGCTGTCCCCATAGCAGGACCCTTTGAAGAACCCTTTTGAGCTCAATGTGGAACCCTTTACACAGAGTTATTCTATATGGAACCCAATAGAATTCTACTTGGAACCAAAAAGGGTTTTCCCATAGGGACAGTCGAATAACGCTTTTGGAACCCTTTTTTTTTTTAAAGATTGCAGGGTGGTTGGAATCATCAATGGTGAGAAGGAGAAGGTTCAAAAGACAGATGTTGATTTCTATTCCTAATGTCAGGTTAGTCTTGGGACATCCCTAAATTGTTGTCAGTAGCCTGGCTGCCCGCCTGAGATGTGTTAGTCAGTCTGGACAAAAACTCAAATTGGGTTTTCCCTGCTGGTTTACACTTGAGATAAATGTAATTATATGTATTTCTTAGGCTGGCACCCAGGCTACGTTATCAGTGCTTTTGGAACAATCTATTGTTAGTAGGACTGTGAACGTTCCACACAATGTGAATCAGGATGCTAAACGGAAGAGTGTTCAAAGGATTAAAAGGATTAAAAACAAACCATATAAGTAAGAATTTCACTGTTAGTCCACACCTGTTGTTTTGATTTGATATACAGTAGCCCGATATAGTCCGAGTATATTTTAGGGGCTTGGACTCGGCTGAATTGAGTGGCATGGAGCCGTTGTCCCTGACACCTACCTGCGTGTGAGTTTGGAGGTGAGTTTGGAGAAGAGGTTGCTGGAGCCGCGGCTGCGAGTCTGGGTAAGGCGCGCGGCGTCGTCGGACAGCGTGGGTGAGGCTGGGGGCCCATTGTAGGTGGCTGTGCGGTGCTCCCTCAGCTGGCCGCCGTGGAAGGTGCTGCGGCTCGCTGTGCCTCGTGGGAAACGTAGTCTGTCGGGCGTGGTGGCGCTGGTGATGCTGTGGGTGGACACCACAGGGTTCCGCTGGCCAGGAGAAACGGCCACACTACAGGGAGGACGGAGGGAAGAGATGATACAGAGAAGACAGACTACACCTGGCAGTACATACCAGTTCTATACATAGCATCACCAGCTGGGCCATTACCATATCAACAGAACCTTACCTTCAAGCCCCAAACTCTCAAATTAAATCTAACCTATGTTAATTACGTTAATTTAGAATAATACTAGTTGTTCCCTAAAATGTTCTATTTTGAAAGTGAGAGAGGTAACATGAACAGTTTGGGGAAACTGGTTAGTGGGGGAACATGGAGTGACCGACACAGTTTTGGATAGTCAAGGTAGAGGTGGGTGGTGGAGCTGCCAGTGCCAGACAGGGCCCGGTTTGCTGATAGCGATGGAATTTAGGCTTACGAGTGTTTTAACGATGCATCTTTCCTACAACGGCCGAAGATGTAACATGCGTTTCCCAAAACACCATGCAGAATGAAGTGCATCGTTGGAGCATGTGTTGATACTGATAGGATGGAAAGAAAGGGAGCGCTGCTCTCGGATCAGCTTTCTCCATTCAAATCTTACCTTAACATTATTTAACAATACTGACAACGGATATGCTACTAGAGAGATATAACCACCTACGGCTACAAATATTGAGGCGGTGTCACATTGTATAAATGATGTGAGACAGGCGCAGGAATTCGTAATAGGGAGGTTTAATACTCCACCCAAAATATACAACATGCCATGAAAAGGCACGGGGACAAAGCCCAAAACAAACACGTACAAAAACACAGGGATGTAACCCAAACAAAAGAGTGAGGTTAAACCTCAAATAAATACACGGGATGAGACCCGCAATACACTACACGGGGTGAGATCCGTAATAACAAATGCACAACACCCGTAATAACTAGTGCACAATACACGCAAGCCGAAATAGCAAAGCACAGGTACTCACAGACCAACGGACATGGGAACAATAACCGATAAAACAATGATGAACAGAGGGCATATATATACAATTACTAATCAGGGGGAATGGGAACCAGGTGTGCGTAATGAAACAGTTCAGTGATGCTGAAGTCCATTGTGACGGAGTCTCCAGAGCCGGTGCACGGAATGAGCAGCAGTACCGGGGGAATCCATGACAGGCGGCTTATTCTAATGCTAACCCGAAAAAAAATGCACTAAATCACTAATTTGGCACATCATTGCACACATGTTAGGTTACACACCATGAAATAGAGTATATTGAGACAAATTAAAGACAGTAGTCTTTAGACAGTAGCAAAATAACCCACAATTTATTGAACGTATTTCAATATGATTGAAATAGGCCTTGAACCTACTGTATTTATAATTTGATGCAGTCATCTCGGTTTTCAATTGAAGCATTTTTTCATACATCGCTTGTTTGTATCAATTGCAAAGACATGGGCAACTTTGTTCTAAGTTATCTGTGGTCACAGTGAGAAAGATAAACCATGTGATTCTATGTTTAGCGGAGATCTTTTGTGTATAAAGTGACACGGGTGGGAAAAAAAAACATCAGACGCACTAAGCTGTCCTACAAGTGGTCATAGGCAGGCGTTACATTACGAGCGTTTTCAAGTGCAACGTTTTTTGGGAAACCGGGCCCAGTGCCATACCAGGGCAAGACCAGGGTCAGACCAAAGCTCCAAGGACCAAACAGAGGATGGAGAGATTAGGGAACAGCGTTGTGTGTATAATAAAGGGTGGGGCTGTCTCCTACAAGAGGTTACAGAGAGGGAGAGATGTCGCCATCACAACGGTTAGAGATAGTCCATAAAAGGGATGGATGTCGATGTGGGGCCGTTGCGTGGGTTAGAGAGG
Source organism: Oncorhynchus mykiss (assembly GCF_057628025.1). NCBI lineage: Eukaryota > Metazoa > Chordata > Actinopteri > Salmoniformes > Salmonidae > Oncorhynchus > Oncorhynchus mykiss. The sequence continues at coordinate 48,579,564 of NC_143040.1, read as the reverse complement.
GCCCGAGAAATAGGTGGTCTACACGTGGGAGGGGAGAGATCAAACAGACAGTTGGACTCCCTGCCTGCCGTCTTACTTGGGCCTGTAGAAGTTCAGAGTGCAGTGGGGCAGCGTGGCCCAGTCTGAGTCTGAGAGGCAGGCAGAGAGAGGGCCAGAGGCCTGGTACCTCAGCTGGACCGAGGTGGACGAGCCAGCCAACACAGGGGCAAAGCCAGAGAACGGACTACTCGTCACACAGGCAGACATCTCAGTTATACTGGGACACAACCAGACCAAGAGGTAACCAGATAGATAGAAGAGAAGAAAAAGGGAGCCAAGAAAGGCAAGTAAAAGAAGAGCAAGAAATTGATGATATTTCTCCCCTAAAGGCCTTGTTGTGTTTTTCTTTAATAACTTCTCTCAATAATAACAGTATTACTACACATAGTTCTCTCCTCTGAGGCCTTGGGGGGATGGACAGTGAAGGTGCTGTGTTGAATGCTGATGCCATGTGGAGGGTTCCTGTGAAAGGGGCCACTAGGGGTTTAGTGCAGGCAGCCAGTGAACACAGCAACATTCTGGCCTGTTCCTTACCTTTTCTCCTTCCCATTGGGAATGACAGAGAGCCGGTCCGTAGCGTTCTTGTCGCTGCACACGTACGTATTTCTCCTTGTCATCCCGCCTGAGCCAGTGTTATTCTGCAGGGTGGTACAGAAACGCTGATTCAGCACACATCATCAAATCAGAATGAGGGATTCATCCCCACTTCAAGTGTCATAATATGTTCTAGAATCGATAATTGAATGGAATAGCAGACACTCACATTGGGGACGGGGGTAACACCCTTCTTGCCATTGGGAATTTCAGCCTTGTTGGGGTTGTTGGCGTTCCCCAGCAGGGGACTGGAGGGGGGGACACTGCGCCCGCCGGGGGTGTTGGGTTTGCGTAGCTGCACCCCTCCCTCCTCTTTGATGTTGTTTTCGGCCGTGCTGGTCTGGCTCCTCTTGGGGTATCCGGACCCTTGGGGAACATTCTGACCCACTGGAGAAGAGAGAGAAAACGAGGAAGAAATAATAAAAGGATATAGAAAGAAACATTACTGGCCTACATAGAATTGAATATCTTTAGCCTCACATTTGAGCTGAAAAGCATGAGTCAAAGATGAGAATTGCCTCTAAATGTTTGTGAGTGTCTCACCCTGGTCACTGTAGCGTCTCTGTTTCTGGTTGGAGGAGATGCTCCGCTGGACTTTGAGGTGGGAGGGAGACTGGCCATTGAGCTCGCTGGTGGGCCGGGGCTTGGCCAGGGACAGGTTGCTACTGGAGGTTGACTCACTGGGCTCCAGCTAGGGGTCAAAGGTCACAAGAACACATGTTAAAAAGACTGGACTCTGGATAGACTGTGTACTAGAACGGAGATATAAACAACTATCTATAGTGTTGCTCTGACCTCAGAAGACTTCCTTCCAAGCAGCAGGTAGGTGGCAGTGATCTCATCATACTTCATCTTGGCCAGAGACTCCTGGATCTCCTCTGGAGAGAAGCCCATCCCCACCATTACATCTGGAACAGTACAGAGACATGGGTTCACATACACAGCCCTCACCTCTACAACCATTGTCAACAACTTTCTCATTTTCAGGGACTATTCCTTTAATGAAACTGACCCCAATCCTGCAACCCAAAATGTTAACAAACGTAATAACAAAAATATCTTTATTCACAAGTTTCAGCAACCAAAAACAGCCCACATCCTTAGTGTGCTCTACATAGTTAATACAAAATTCATAAGCAATTATGCACACTTTGTCCTCTGACTCATTTAAAGCAATGGTGTATTTATATCTTCCTATTCCACCATAACGACAAGAGCGAATCCACCACTTATTAAATGCAGCAGAAACCTCATCATGAGTGAGTCAGCATTGCATTCCAGCTCAGGTGTTATCACCCCTCCTCCCTCTCGCCCCATCCATCAGCAGAGGAGGAAAAGTGCTGGGGGGAGGGGAGGAGTGGGTAACACACAGGCCTCCCAACCAATCACTGCCACCCCCGCTGCCTTCCAACCAATCACTCCCCATTTTCCATCTGCCTCCCGACCAATCACTTCCACCCCCGCTGTGCTGCTCGCATCACGTTGAGAGGAGCATGCCAGGTGAGGAAGATCCCGGAGCTGTAGTTCCATCATACATCAGCTCCCTTAATAATACATCAGTTCCCTCTATCTATCTCTGCATCCTTCTCTCTATCTATCCCTCCTTCTCTCTATCTATCCCTCCTCTCTATCTCTGCATCCTTCTCTCTATCTATCCATCATTTTCTCTATCTCTGCATCCTTCTCTCTATCTCTGCATCCTTCTCTCTATCTATCCATCTTTTTCTCTATCTATCCATCCATCCTTTTCTCTATCTCTGCATCCTTTTCTCTATCTATCCATCCACCCTTCTCTCTATCTATCCATCCATCCTTCTCTCTTTCTATCCATTATTCTCTCTTTCTATCCATCCTTCTCTCTATCTATCCATCCATCCTTCTCTCTTTCTATCCATCTATCCATCCTTCTCTCTAGCTATCCATCCTTCTCTCTTTCTATCCATCCTTCTCTCTTTCTATTCATCCTTCTCTCTTTCTATCCATCCTTCTCTCTATCTATCCATCCATCCTTCTCTCTATCTATCCATCCATCCTTCTCTCTATCTATCCATCCATCCTTCTCTCTTTCTATCCATCCTTCTCTCTATCTATCTATCCATCCTTCTCTCTTTCTATTCATCCTTCTCTCTTTCTATCCATCCTTCTCTCTATCTATCCATCCATCCTTCTCTCTATCTATCCATCCATCCTTCTCTCTTTCTATCCATCCTTCTCTCTATCTATCCATCCATCCTTCTCTCTATCTATCCATCCATCCTTCTCTCTTTCTATCCATCCTTCTCTCTATCTATCCATCCATCCTTCTCTCTTTCTATCCATCTATCCATCCTTCTCTCTAGCTATCCATCCTTCTCTCTTTCTATCCATCCTTCTCTCTATCTATCCATCCATCCTTCTCTATTTCTATTCATCCTTCTCTCTTTCTATCCATCCTTCTCTCTATCTATCCATCCATCCTTCTCTCTTTCTATCCATCCTTCTCTCTATCTATCCATCCATCCTTCTCTCTTTCTATTCATCCTTCTCTCTTTCTATCCATCCTTCTCTCTATCTATCCATCCATCCTTCTCTCTATCTATCCATCCATCCTTCTCTCTATCTATCCATCCATCCTTCTCTCTATCTATCCATCCTTCTCTCTATCTATCATCCATCCTTCTCTCTTTCTATTCATCCTTCTCTCTTTCTATCCATCCTTCTCTCTTTCTATCCATCCTTCTCTCTTTCTATCCATCCTTCTCTCTATCTATCCATCCATCCTTCTCTCTATCTATCCATCCATCCTTCTCTCTAGCTATCCATCCTTCTCTCTAGCTATCCATCCTTCTCTCTAGCTATCCATCCTTCTCTCTAGCTATCCATCCTTCTCTCTAGCTATCCATCCTTCTCTCTAGCTATCCATCCTTCTCTCTATCTATCCATTCAAATTGGAAGATAAGGCTTCACTAAGCCCACTGATGAGTAATTCGTTCCACTGGGTGAAAGAGATCGGAAGCCCCCTGAAACATGATCTCTCGCCACTAGACTACAGAGCCCTCAGTGAAACATGTGATCTCTCTCCACTAGACTACAGAGCCCTCAGTGAAACATGTGATCTCTCTCCACTAGACTACAGAGCCCTCAGTGAAACATGTGATCTCTCGCCACTAGACTACAGAGCCCTCAGTGAAACATGTGATCTCTCTCCACTAGACTACAGAGCCCTCAGTGAAACATGTGATCTCTCTCCACTAGACTACAGAGCCCTCAGTGAAACATGTGCTCCATCCAATCTCCCCCCTCTCTTTCTCTCTGTGCGCTAGGTGACTGGCATCTCCCTCTAACACATGTGCTCTGACGGAGATCCCAGCTGCTATTATGCAATACCCCCACACTCCAGAGGACATATTTCAGAGTATACGCCCTCTCTACCCCTCCCTCTCCCGCCGTAGTGCTTTTATCCAGGGCAGGATGTGGAGGCTTTCTCTGTCTCATGTGTCTCACCCTCTCTCAGGGGCTCTCGCAGAAACAGGGCTGCTTTTATGCTGCATCTCTTATTTTTCTTTTCAAAGTGTTTAAATGCTGAGAGTGATTCTGTTGCAGTGTTGCTGCTGCCTACACACTTGAGTTTCTGAAGCGCAATAACAAGAGCAGTTTTTCTCCTGTTTAGTACCTATTCTCTTCTGATCCGTGATGTCCTGTTCTGGTTCTACAAAAGGCTTAAGCTCGTCCTCCTCCGATCCCACGTTGATCCAGCGGTCCTTCATGATTTGCTGAAAGAAAAATAAATAGTCCTTGTAATACAGGCCAGGGTCCTCTTAGTACAGGGTTTTAACATCATGATCAGTCATACGTACACATGGATGTGTGTAGCATAAGGAACCCTCTTAAATCCACTTTCACGTCATTGAACTCAAATAAAGTGAATTGTGGTTTCCTTGAAAAAGATTGGATAGAGATTTCGATTGGACACAACGCTCCACTGTTTGAAGGTGGAATCGCCATTTAAAGTCTGCATAATGTCATTTTCAAACAAACTCGCCAATCAGTAGGACAGTCGTGTACGATGGGTTTACAAGATAATAGGAAATGTACAATCACGAGGCCGACACCTATTCTAAATGACATCTTTCAATGCAAGGTCATAGCTCATCTGAACATCTGGTGACAAGAGGGATGAGGGTGGATTCTAGCACACACAATGTGAACACAGAAACTAAGACAACGTCTGTGTTGTTCTCAGAAACAAAAAGGATAAAAATAAGAGTGATCATGAATTATGTACTGTGCCAACAGCGGAGAGAGATAAAGAGAAGGGAGAATATGAAGCACAAAAAGAGAGTGTCGAGCAGATGCCAGGCCGAGGAGTGGTGGATGGATGGAGAGGTGGTGGGTGGAAAGAAATGCTCTGGAGTGCCATGGCGGCGTGAATAAAGAAGTGTAGAATATTTACATTTTCGCTGTCGTCCCTCACCTCGAAAGTCCCCCGCTTGGCCGGGTTGAGCACTAGGAAGCGCTTGAGGAGGTTCTCGCAGTCTGTGGACATGTAGAAGGGGATACGATATTTCCCCCTCAGAACCCGCTCCCTGAGCTCCTACAGAGAGACAGACAGGGAGAAAGAGTGAATGAGACAGGCAGTGAGGGCATCTTTGAAATTGTAAGTTCTTGTTCATCTAAAATTTGACCCATATGTTTCATTGACTATGAATCTCCCAATGACAAAGAATCTGAGGATGGAAGTGTTTTTGTGATAGTATTCTTGTGATAGTATTTTTGTGATAGTATTTTTGTGATAGTATTTTTGTGATAGTATTTTTGTGATAGTATTTTTCTGATAGTATTTTTCTGATAGTATTTTTGTGATAGTATTTTTGTGATAGTATTTTTGTGATAGTATTTTTGTGATAGTATTTTTCTGATAGTATTTTTGTGATAGTATTTTTGTGATAGTATTTTTGCTGACCTTGAGGTTCTGCCCATCGAAGGGCAGCGAGCCGCTGACCAGTGTGTAAAGGATGACCCCTAGGCTCCAGACGTCCACCTCGGGCCCGTCGTACTTCTTCCCCTGGAACAGCTCTGGGGCGGCGTAGGGTGGGGAGCCACAGAACGTGTCCAGCTTGTTCCCCATGGTGAACTCATTACTGAAACCAAAGTCTGCTATCTTAATGTTCATGTCTGCATCCAACAGTAGGTTCTCTGCCTAGAGACACAGGAGGGAAGGGAGAGAAAATGGACGTAAGGATGAGGTGAGAAATAGCAGTGAAATAGAATAGATGTAGGTAACAGACCAACTGGGTCACAGGTAAAAGCAAATACTGGAATAACTCAAAGACTCATAACAGTAGAGCTCCAATAAGATATAGAGATGTCAGAGGCACAAAAAGATCAACTGATGCCTGAAGAGGGTCCTTTACAGAACACCCCCCCACACAAAAACAAAGTGCTCTGCAAGTCAAAGTTAGTGTCGCGTTTAAAGTTTAACTGTGTTTCCTCCTCTCCCCAGTGACACAAACACACATGGTGGAGATGGATGCTCTCTGCTCTCACATCTCTGTCCTCATGGATCATTCATGAAGCTCTACAGAGGAAGCAGAGTGTGGACACGCGGCTGCCGCCAGAGGAGAGGAGATGGGAACTCTGAACAGAGTCACTCCCACCGAGGTCGACCCACTCACACTAACCGTGATTAAAATAGCATCAATATTTATTCTACTTGTGGTAGCATAACATAGGCTGGCTAAATGGAATGATTGCTTTACGTGAGTATATTGTGCAGTGGACAACATGGGAGCAGGTAAAAAGCCTGCCTCCAGCCACCTGACTTCATCCTCCTCTCCCCCACATACACCCAGCCAGGCCCTCACTGGTTCCTTACCTTCAGGTCTCTATGGACAATGTGCTTCTGGTGGCAGTACTGCACAGCAGATACGATCTACATAGAAATAGACAGATAGACAGACAGTGACAATCTTCCCCCTGACAATGTTCTCACACACACCTCCCCCCGGGTGAAGGATGTGGTGAGGAGATGTGGTGTAGAGTGAGAAGATACAGCTAGAGACACAGAGTATCTCAGACACAAGGTGTAGACATGACATCTCTAGCTGGGAGAAAACTGTGTCCCCTCTTCCTGTGTGAGCATCTGCTCTAGATGTATCAGTATATCAGTGCCCCCAGTGAAACGCTGCAGTAAGATGAACCTGCAGTGAGACCAGTGAAGTAGGAAGCTATAGCCTAGACATTTCTAAGTGTGCCTTTCCTTCCACTGCAGAGCACTGTGTGTAGGCAGCACACCCCCAGTGTTTCACCGTCAGTGACAGAGAGATAAGAGATGAGGGGAGCTCAGTGTTTTGTCAGTTTGTCAGTTCTCATAACCCCACCTCATACCCTGGGTGGGTCAGGACACTGACTTGTGACATATGGCCAGGCAGGCAGGCAGGGTGTGAATCCAGCACACTGCGGGAAAAGTCCTGTACTTACCTGTCTAAATTTAGCCCTGGCCTCTTTTTCTTTCATCCTTCCGTGTGCAACAAGGTAGTCAAAGACCTCTCCTGCAAGAGAAATGCAGAAGTTAGGAGCTGAAATTAAAGGTTGCATATTTCAAAGGGAAAAAAAGTTTAAAAATATCAACATTCAGACAGTACATCAAATGAGGTAAAACGGTATGTGGAGCATGCGAGCCTAACTGTTCCTCATGCCTACAGAGGGAAACATAACTCTAATTAATATACTGTAGTTCTGTCCTGAAGGCACAAGCTTCTGAGTATGGCTACAACATCAGAGACATTCCTCAGCCCACGCACCTGTGTCTTTGTGGAGGGGGGGGGGGGGGGGGGGGGACGAGCATCAACACAATTCTCCCCATAAAACCTCTAGTTCTGCATCCTCAAAACCCTCCCACACACACTCAGTGTTGACCGCAGGCTGGGAGTAAGTGTGTGTGTGTCCATGTCCGTGTGTGTGTGTCTCTTGGCTCTCCCACCCAGAGCTCTTCTCTGTCCTGGTACCCCAATGGAAGAACCAGCTTCCCCCTGAAGCTAGCACAGCAGAGTCCCTGCCCATCTGAAATCCTACCTCTTCAAACATCTTAAATAAATAATCCTCCTCCTCACCTGGACCCCCCCCCCCCACACACACAAATTCTAAAAATAAGTAACACTTCACCAGCACTTGATATGTATGACTCTTCATCAAGCCCTTTACCATCACAGCAGTTGTGAGGGCTGTGAAGCCAAGGCGTAATACTGCTCACCTCCACTGGCATACTCCATCACCAGGTACAGCGTCCTCTCGGTCTCGATCACCTCAAACAACTTGACTGAGGGGGAAAGAGAAAGAAAACAATTTTTCTTTGGCCCACACGCAATAACAACTAATACATTGCATCTTTCTGGCTCAACTTTGTAAAATGCTTGTCCTGGATAGCGCACAGGGCATTCAAGATGGTTCTAGGGAGTTTCTGCTCCTCAGTATAAATAGCAAGCTGTCGTAACTTAAAGCAAGGAATCCAATAACTTACATTTTCTACTGCTGAAAGCCTTGAGGAGGCTGAGGAAACTGAAGACATTTCTAATTTCCCTTTGTGCATGCGTGCCTGTGTGTGGGACCCAGTCATAGACTAACGCTTACCATATCTCACGTGTGCATATACTGTAGGGAACTCACACATGCTTATTGGGTATATACTGTATACGTCTTCCCTGCAGTGTTTTCCGTGAGCTGATCTAACAGTCTCTGGATGAAGAGTGGCTGAGCTCCAGGGCTATATATAGCAGAGGTGGGATGTAGAAGCGGTTCTTTCTCTCTTTTAGATGGTTATCATTGTGTATGTCATTATAATCAGATTTTAGAAATCATGGCATGTACAAAATCAAACTAAATTAGCAGAGAATCCTGTCTACTTCCCCAGCTGCAATTGTGTGTATGTGTGTGTTCTACTTACCTATATTTGGGTGGTTTAAAAGCTTCATTATTCTTACTTCTCTGAAGAGCTGGAAGGAGAGAAAATAAATGAATTCATATTTCAGTGTTGGACTGGGTGTGCCAGAGAAGAGAGACAGTAGGGAACCTTAGACTTTACCATTTTCAACTTCATTTGAGCAGGATGTGCACACACACACTAGACAAATGCTCCATAACCATTACAGAGTTGTGTCAGAGGCATGTGCAGTTTTTTGATTGATCTCCCTTTAACTATAGCTAGCTGTGCTCACATCCCATCCATAAAATAATAAAAGTCATCCATCTTTAATGGAACAGGACACATGCCTGATGTTGTGCCATACTACTGTGCGGCTGGCATTATCCAAGACATAATAGTGCTGCAGTAGACATAAACAATGCATTAGAGGAGATACAGTATATCACCATGTCTGAAAGTTGCAGCTTAAAGACATATCCTAACTGTTCACCCAAAGGTCCGTTATTTAAAAAATGTAACCACTCCTATACACATGGTAAACTATCAGATACTCAGCAAGAAGGTAGATAGAGGATAGAGGGAGGCGAAATAAAATCACAATAAGCTTGTGACAGATGTGAGCTGGGCCTCCTCTCTTCCAAACTAGGATGAAAAAAAACTTCACATCCAACACCTGTAATTACATAACTACAAAGGTCAAGGGCCAAGGTACACTGAGAAGAGGACACTACAAATGCGGGTGGCTTCGGTTATTGGGACAATAAATCAAAACATGGACCGTGTCAGAGAGAGGTAGAGTTTCTATTGTTCACAAATCAAAGTCTCTGATAGCATTGTCAGACAAGGGAATTTCAACTGGCAAAGGGGACATTTAAGCATGATATTTGTAGCTTTGCCTTGCTATAAATGAGTTAAATCAACATGACTACTCCTAGGGTTTATTTATAACGACCTACAATGAGGTTGTCAACAGAAGAGTCATGTTTTGTGTGTTTCCAACAAGCCACCTCATGAAGAGCCCCTCGTGGCTCTGATTGTTTCTGTTGGTTTAGCACAGTCTATGTCGAAGGGCCAGGCCTTAAATACAAAGCACAGAATCAATGGTGAAAAAACAGATGGAAACTGCAGCTAAGCAGTGAGTGAGAGAGATGCTTACCCTAAGTCTCAGAGTTGGGCAGGCAGAATACCAACGGCCACACAAGGTATGCCCTGGTCATGCTCTGCTTTCTGTCTACCAAAACCCTGCCTGCTACAGCACATCAGTCAGATCAATAATGGCCTCTGACTGGCAACAACCACAACCAGGGCAAAACTACAAAGGTCAGGGGTTGCACAGCCACACTCACAAATGATACATTTTGTCACACCACCTCAATAAGTGTACTGTGAATCGCAGCCACACGGGGAGGATCCTTACCTTTTGAAGGCTGTTTGGGTTTAGTTGTGTCTTGTCGATGATCTTTATTGCCACCTGAGGAGAGAGCAAAAACAAGGTGTGTAGAAGACGAAATACCAGTATAAACAGTCGGTTAGGACATCTACTTTGTACATGTCACAAGTAATTTTTCCAACAATTGTTAACAGACAGATTATTTCACTTATAATTCACTGTATCACAATGCCAGTGGGTCATGAACGTACGTTGGTGCGAAAAGTGCTAATCAATCCCAGAACAACAGCAAAGGACCTTGTGAAGATGCTGGAGGAAACAGGTACAAAAGTATCTATATACACAGTAAAACAAATCCTATATCGACATAACCTGAATAGCCGCTCAGCAAGGAAGAAGCCACTGCTCCAAAACCACCATAAAAAAGCCAGAATATGGTTTACAACTGCACATGGGTACAAAGATCGTACTTTATAGAGAAATGTCCTCTGGTCTGATGAAACAAAAATAGAACTGTTTGGCCATAATGACCATGGTTATATTTGGAGGGAAAAGGGGGAGGCTTGCAAGCCGAAGAACACCATCCCAACCATGAAGCATGGGGGTGGCAGCATCATGTTGTGTGGGTGCTTTGCTGCAGGAGGGACTGGTGCACTTCACAAAATAGATGGCATCATGAGGTAGGACAATTATGTGGATATATTGAAGCAACATCTCAAGACATCAGTCAGGATGTTAAAGCTTGGTCGCAAATGGGTCTTCCAAATGGACAATGACCCCAAGTATACTTCCAAAGTTGTGACAAAATGGCTTAAGGACAACAAAGTCAAGGTATTGGAGTGGCCATCACAAAGCCCTGACCTCAATCCTATAGAAAATTTGTGGGCAGAACAGAAAAAGCGTGTGCGAGCAAGGAGGCCTACAAACCTGACTCAGTTACACCAGCTCTGTCAGGAGGAATGGGCCAAAATTCACCCAACTTATTGTGGGAAGCTTGTGGAAGGCTACTCGAAATGTTTGACCCAAATTTTAATTGTTTAAGGCAACGTTACCAAATACTAATTAAGTGTATGTAAACTTCTGACCCACTGGGAATGTGATGAAATAAATAAAAGATGAAATAAATAATTCTCTCTACTATTATTCTAACATTTCACATTCTTAAAATAAAGTGGTGATCCTAACTGACCTAAAACAGGAACTTTTTTATTGGATTAAATGTCAGGAATTGTGAAAAACTGAGTTTAAATGTATTTGGCTAAGGTGTATGTAAACTTCTGACTTCAACTGTACATACACTCACCGGACGGACAGTGTATTAGGTACAGATAGTGAGTCACGTGGCTTGCTATATAAAGCAGGCAGACAGGTATCGATGCATTCAGTTACTTTTCAATTGAACGTTAGAATGGGCAAAACGTGTGACCTAAGCAACTTTGAGCGTGGTATGATCGTCGGTGCCAGGCGCGCAGGTTCCAGTATCTCAGAAATAGCCGGCCTCCCGGGCTTTTCACACATGACAGGGTCTAGGGTTTACCGGAAAAGGTGCGACAAGCTAAAAACATCCAGTGGAAGTCCTGTGGGTGAAAGCAGCTCATCGTGCAAGCTAACAGGTGGGCCACAAACAGGCAAATAAGAGCACAGTACAACAGTGGTATGCAGAACGGCATCTCGGAACGCACAACTTGTCAATCCTTGTCACAGATGGGCTATTGCAGCAGATGACCACACCAGGTTCCACTCATACCAGATAAAAACAAGAAGAAGTGGCTTCAATGGGCACACGATCACCAACACTGGACAACCGAGGAGTGGGAAAAAATTGCCTAGTCCGACAAATACCAGTTCCTGTTGCATCATGCTGATGGCAGTCAGGATTTGGCGTAAGCAGCATGAGTCCATGGCCCCATCCTGCCTGGTGTCAACGGTAATGCGGTGGTGACAGTGGTGTACTGGTGTGGGGAATGTTTTCCTGGAACACATTAGGTCCCTTGATATAAACGAGCAACGATTGAACGCTACAGCGTATCTCAACATTGTTGCTGACCAAACCCAATAGAGCGTCTATGGGATGAGAGAGAACGGGATGAGATAGATCTGCGCAGCATGAATGTCCTGCCGTCCAATCTGCAGCAACTGTGTCATGCCATTGCGTCAGCATGGACCAACATACCTGTGGAACGTTTCCGACACCTTGTAGAATCCATGCCATGAAGAATTCAGGCTGTTCTAAAGGAAAAGTGTGTGTGGGGGGGGGGGGGGTACGACCCAGTACTAGCTGGGTGTACCTAATAAACTAGCTGGTGAATGTACATTGCTTCTCTTTTTTTATGTCACCTACTGATGAAAAACATACAATTCATATTTGCACAACAAGAACAACGCTATTGAGAGGGGAAAGAAGAGTCTATTTTTTTAAATTATTTTACCTTTATTTAACCAGGCAAGTCAGTTAAGAACAAATTCTTATTTTCAATGACGGCCTAGGAACAGTGGGTTAACTGCCTTGTTCAGGGGCAGAACGACAGATTTTTACCTCGTCAGTACAAGTATTCGATCTTGCAACCTTTCTAGTCCAACACTCTAACCACTAGGCTACCTGTCTGTGAAGCTAGGTGAACCAGAAAGGGGCTACAGCAGCCTGTCATGCTGCAGGTCTCTCCTCTCACCTCTCTGCCAGTGAGGATGTGGCGGGCCAGCTTGACCTTGGCGAAGTTGCCCTTCCCAATGGTCTTCAGGAGCCGATAGTTCCCCACATGAGGCTGCTCGTCGGCACCAGAGTTTCGGGTGCGGACTCCCGAGCGGACAGAGCGCGTGGTGACTTCCTGGCGCCCATTGCTGTGAGTCGTATGCTGTGGACAGACAGACGGACAGACATGAGTGAAACAGTGTGCTGTAGACAGAAAGACTGACAGACAGACAGGAGTGGAACATCTCTGCACTAGCAGTGGCTCATGCTTGGGCATTCGATCCCCTGTCAGGATCCAAAACAATTCTCCTGTTTATTACATGTTTATTGAAAAGATTATGATCAAGCAAACCAAGAGGGTAAAGAAAGGTTAGTGTAGGTTGGGGTTGCAAAATTTCGGGAACTTTTAATAAATTCCCTCGGAATGAAGAGGGAATAAGCAGGAAATCCAGAATCCTCCTACCAGGATTTCTGGAAAACCAGGGAATTTTGCAACCCTAGTGTAGGTGACTCACTGTAGTGCAGTTTGACTATCCAGTGTATGTCCAGCGTATTGATCCTCTGACCATGGATAAAAGCCCACAACACCCCATCCCAAAATCAGATAGATACTTTTCTATGGGTCAGTATCGACTCTCCACCCTCATTCAGCTCCCTCAACAGGGCCTGCTCTATGCTCTCACTCCGCCCTAACAACCCCAACTCTAACCTGGGCATCAGTGGTTCCCTGGCCACACAGACAATTTCAGTTGTGGGAAAAGATATACAGCGCTGAACTGGAAGAAAAGGAAAAGCATAGGCTAATAAGATTCTGATGTTTGCATTGATCAGGATGTTACCAGTAAGAATGCATTAGATTCAGCAGACGTCCAATAGCCTCGTAAACCAGACAGATCGCTGTGCTGGTCAGTCTGTTGGATCAGGCTAGACTTCCTATAAAGCCAACCATAACACTGGGTTACAGTGCTGTTATCACTTGCAGGGATGCTATAATAAACATTTTTTAAATGTAACCCTTTTTTTCTCCCCAATTTTGCGACATCCAATTGGTAGTTACAGTCTTGTCACATCGCTGCAAAATGTTTTAATTTCTGTTGTAATCCACTACCAGCCTAGACAACAACCTAAACATAACACCTCTGAATGTGAGAACAATTCAACTCTCTCATAAACCTTCTCAAAGTAGATCACACTTAAAGTATTATTACCTGTCAATATACTGAGTATACCAAACATTTGGAACACCTTCCTAATATTGAGTTGCACCCCACCTTTAGCCCTCAGAACAGCCTCAATTCATCGGGACATGGACTCTACAACGTGTCGAAAGTGTTTAACAGGGATGCTGACCCATGTTGACTCCAATGCCTCCCACAGCTGTGTCAAGTTGGCTGGATGTCCTTTGGGTGGTGGACCATTCTTGATACATGTGAGAAACTGTTGACCATGAAAATCCCAGCATTGTTGCAGTTCTTGACACAAACTGGTGTGCCTGGCACCTACTACCATACGCTGTTAAAAGGCACTTCAATATTTTTTCTTGCTCATTCACACTCTGAATGACACACATACACAATCCATGTCTCAGCTGTCTCAAGGCTTAAAAATCATTCTTTAACCTGTCCCCTCCCCTTCATCTACACACTGACTGAAGTGGATTTAACAAATTACATCAATAAGGGATCATAGCTCTCACCTGGATTCACCTGGACAGTCTGCCATGGAAAAAGTAATACATATGTTGTATACTCAGTGTATGTTCCTTCACTATAATGTCAATTCCAGATTAACCAGATACAAATGAAGGAAACTTCATACAACAGTATAAAATGATCAAATTCACTAAGACATTCCAAGAGAGTTTCGTCCTCATTTAGCCAAATGAAAATTTCTGGTAGCCTAGAGTTGCAGAGATGTCTCTTATTAATAAATCGTTACTTACTATGGTGATGGGGGGTCTCTTCATCGACGGAGACCCTGTCATTTTTGTGCTGGCAATTTGAATGCCATTTAACCAGATAACTCTCTCGTTTTTGTGGGGGTAACTCATAGATCCCCTCGCGCTTGCCCGATACTCTCAACGAGAATGAAAACTGACAGACGATTGCCTTTGAACTGAAAGGGGTGGGAACTGTGTAAGCCCATTGGTAGGCGAGCAATTGGCACCTCTATTGACCGACACTTTTAAAAACCAGTCTTCTAACAGGTAAGGTTTGGATGGAGATACAAATGAGTCTCTATCACTGTCTACAGACCAAACACAGCATATGTCATCAGTTATCATATGTCATCAGTTATTGCCTGTTATCAGGCAGCATAGGAGATTACAGCTAGGGCATGCACAGTAGAGGAACATATGCCCATCTCCCGTGTGACACAATGTATCGAACACTCAGATACAATGTAGCCAGTAGCCTAAGTAAAATGGTATGATACAATGGAACAGGGAGAGTGGTTATTTTGTATAGTCAGACACAATACACCTCTAACTACTTAATAATACGTTTACTTACGCTTTCCGCCTCTTTCTCGTTGACCGTAGGTAGTGGAGTTTTTGTTGACATTTTATTCTCGATGAATGTTGCCTCTATTTCCCGGATGATTCAATTCTGCACCTTCTTTGGCAATACAAGGGGTGGCGATTGTACTCTTGCTTCTGGACCAAAAACCATGGATTCTGGATACTGACTCAACATCGGTCCATCCAATCCAAATGTGTCTCAAGGTGTCCCGGGGACGCAGAAAAAGTGTGATGATGACATCTATTTCCCTATAACGCTCACTCGGTATATAGTCATTTATATTGAGAATGAAGGCTGATAAGCTATATATTTTTTTGAAAAATGCCATACATGGCCTCTTAAATTTAAGTAATTATCAGACTGGCTCCAATCTAGGCTAGAATAGCACTCAGACAGAGAGGACGGCAGATGGTTGTTGTCACCGGTCCCAAAATCGCTCCTTTTTGTAACGCAATCCTTGTGTGCCTTGATGTCCTGTCCGTCTGTATTCCTGAGTTTCAATAGCGTTTATCTTTCTGACTCGCTGTCGGCTCAATTTCTTCCATCTCCGATTCAGAATGAGGCTAGTGTTTTAGGTGGGACCAAAATGGCTACTCACGGGTTGGATCGGGCCAAATCCTGTCAGAACAGCAGAGGAAGTGAGGAAACAGGCGTCCCTCGGCGCTCATTGGAGCGCAATACAGCCGGTGATAGCGCAGTCCCACTCAGTGATTCACATTAATGACAGATAGGAAATAACAGGTCTTTCTCTTGTGTACAAGTTCATGCCTTACCTACAGAAACCATGAGTCAGTGGTTGTGCTTCCAAACGTAGCAGGGTTATGGCAGGATGGCAGGTCCCTCCCATAAAGAAAATATACTGAACAAAAATAGAACGCAACATGCAACATTTTCATTTATTTTAACGAGTTACAGTTCATGAGGAAATCAGTCAATTCATTAGGCCCCAATCAATGAATTTAACATGACTGGGAATACAGATATGCAGCTGTTGGTCAGATACCTTTAAAAAAAAGTGGGCCTCAGGATCTCGTCACGGTATATTTGTGCATTTAGATTTCCATCGATAAATTGCAATTGTGTTCGTAGTTTACGCCTGCCTGCACATACCATAACCCCACAATGGGGCACTTTTCACAACATTGACGTCAGCAAACCGCTCCGCCACACAACGCCATTCACATTGTCTGCGGTTGAGGCAGGTTCGATGGACTGCCAGATTCTCTAAAACTAAATTGGAGGCAGTTTATGGTAGAGAAATGAATATTACATTCTCTGGAACAGCTCTGGTGGACATTCCTGCATTCAGAATGCCAACTGCACGCTCCCTCAAAACCTGAGACATCTGTGGCATTGTGTTGTGAGACAAACTGCACATTTTAGTGTGGCCTTTTAATGGTCCTCAGCACAAGGCACACCCATGTAATGAATGACCTTGCCGTTTAAAATCAGCTTCCTGATATGCCACAGGTCAGGTGGATGGATTATCTTGAAAAAGGAGTAATGCTCACTAACAGAGCTGTAGCAAATGTGCACACATTCAGAGATAAGCTTTCTGGGAGTATGAAAATGGGATATTTTATTTCAGCTCATGAAAAATGGGACCAACACTTTACATGTTGCATTTTTGTTCAGTGTATATTTGCCTCATCCAAGTGAAGTAGGCCTATATAATATATATACTGATGCAATATACTGAATACAAATCAGGGGGGTTAAGGAGTCACCCTGATGAGCTTCATATATTTCCGTGTTTTCTGTGCTCTCATTATTCCAAAAAGTTGTATCAATTCAAAAATATGCTGCAATGGCACTGCTGACTTGTCAAGAGGGGGAATACCACAAGTGTGTTGAGTACTGAGTGACATCCAGAGGTTATGCACAGTTTACACATACCACAGAGCTGACAATATCAATACCATCTAATAACTCAATTGGAACTAAATAATAGTTGTGAACAGTAAAACATTTAATGACAAAAAAGGGAAGAAATTCATACCAGTCAAGTAACTCCCCCAAAACTGACCCATATCTCAGATCGGATACATCTCAAAATTACAGAGGAAATGTGCATAGCGCCATGTTAATCATGCCAGGAAGCAGTGAGGGTGTGAGAAAAGGAAAGGAGGGCTGGTGATTTGACAAGATGAAAACAAATGTGATTCAAAGCTACAACTTCTCAAAAATGGCATCCTTGTTTAATTAAATTGCATCAATATCGAAGTCGTCCTCTTCCTCGTCAGGCTTGTTCGGTTTTACTGTCTCCACTTTCAGTTCCCGAGCAGAAGAATCATACACAACCTGAGTATGAGAAAATAAGAGTTGTTACATTACAGTAAGTCTTGCATTAGCTGCAATTTTGACTAAACAGATCCTAGTAGCCCAACTCAAACAGTATAAAACTGGAAAAGCTGTGAAATCAGGGGATAGTCTAACCAGTACCTCCACATTTTCATCATCCTCTTCCTCCTCTACCTCACTGCCCTCACTCTCTTCCTCCGCCTCCTTCAGCCACCTGATGAAAGGAGATGCCCTCGCATGGATCTCTTTGGCAAGTTCCTTAGAGACATACTTCTTGGACACCTGAAAGAGAGTCATGAGCAACGAGACTTAGAGAACCGAGCAAACAGAAAATTAAACATCACTTATTTTACAAGAAGCTACGTAAGTGGGACATTCAAATGTATTGAAGTGTGTGCGAGCAATGTACATGTTTCACCACACACCTTCTCTGCCCAGGACAGTATGACATCCTCCTCCACTAAATCAGCATCATACAGGTCTTTGAGCACGACAGGCACACGGGGCAGCAGCTGGGCTTGGTGCAGCTTCACCAAGCACTCAAAGCCTCCCAGGAGGTACTTCTGGGCCTTCTTGTTATTCACACAGAACTGAAGTCATAAGGAACAGTAACAAAAACCCATGATCAATTTGAGATGATTTTGGTCAACTGTCCCCTCTTGAATGCATTACCACTGAGTTATGAGGTTAAGACAGAGGTCAAACGTAACAATACGGATTTGAAGACTCACACGAAGGAAATGGCGTTTGTATTTCTTGATCTGGTCACGGATGTTTTCGTCAAACAGCAGTTCGCTCAGAATCAGCGGTCCCATGGCCATCACATCCAGACGCTCTGCCTCCACCAAGATCTCCTTATCTGCTGCATCAACGGCGCAGTCCTCCCTTTTTTGCTGGAGACGGGGAAAGTAACCACAAACAAGAACGCTTTTTAACACCATGGTCTTCAACATAGACCCCAAGAAGCCTAGCAACAAAGATTTGAGTGTGGAACAGGACTACTAGGCAACACTTCTTGGTCCCGGTCATGAAACGTTCACTCTTTCATTGTTACCCTACAGGACCCTGATCCTGGAGTGCCACGACAAATGGACAATTTAGCTTAATGTTTAAACTGCCATTCCTCTTTGTTTTCCATAAAAAATGCTAAGAAAAAAAAAAAAAATCAAATCCACGTCAATTTACAATGCAGATGAATGGTTCTATTACCATTAACCTTTACAGACATAGAACACAGCTACAGTAACATGTCGATAGCGACAATTGTGAACGTTGCAGACCAAGAAAATAAATAAGTGACAGAATTCTGCTCTGGCATAAAATGTTCTGCATTTTCTCCCCAACAATAAATGTCGCTGACTGATGTGCTGCTGTGTTTTTTTTTTATTTTTTATGGCATGGTAGCTAGAGGTTTAATTTCTATTAAATGTCTTGGTTAGTCACAGTATTTAACTAACTTTAAAAGTACTTTTTTAGGACAGTCTGCCCGCAGGCAAGGCAGCAGGCTGCGCACAGCAACTCAGGATTTGATTGACAGTTCTGGTTGCCTAGTGATGGACATTAGTTCTGCTTCAGAAGCCTCATTCCTTTACAGGCAAGTACAATGCCCATTCATATCTCCAGAAGTTTAGTGTCGGCATTTAAAAAGCCGTAGTTTACCCTACCAGGCAAACATGCCGTAGCTGCAGTGCGTTCAAGGGGTCACATTCCATTATGTCTGAAAAGGGTAAATCGATAAAGGCTCCCGGTAGCCTTCTGTAATTTCAGATGAGGCAGAAACAAAGAATAGGCTACCCTGTGCTCGCAAAACTGTCCCGAAGAGGCTACTGTATCCCGGCAGAATCTGTTTTATTTATTTACACATTCTTATTTACAATGACAGCCTACCCCAGCAAAAACCCTAACGACGCTGGGCAAATTGTGCACCACCCTATGGGACTCCCAAGCACAGCCAGTTGTGATACAGCCCATGATTGAACCAGGGTCTGTAGTGACACCTTTAGCCCTGAGAAGCAGTGCCTTAGACCCCTGCTCTCTCTGGAGCCCTGTACCATGAATAGGCAAAAATATTCTACACGCAACAGACAGAAGACTGATCACACATTTGCATCATTAGTGAAAAAGAGAGCAGACAGGCCAGCGTGGGTGAGAGAGGCAGCAGAAACATGCTAATATGTTTTGGTAATGTGCATCTCGCAATGTCTTGTCTTGCAAATTCCCCAAAGTAGCCTAAAAAGTTCCTCTTCCTCTGGTTTTACACAACTTTCCCAGGCCTTTATAGCCTATAACAGAAAATAACTGCCCTGCGATTTCAATTAAGTGGGGGGAATACAAAAACATTGTTTTTAAGTTAGGGATTTTTCTTAACGTTAAGGATCCCAACTTCGTTTAAAGGTTCACACCCTTACCGCAGGTACTGCAGGAGCTTGTCCCAACTACGCCCCACACCAGAACAACCAAGCTAATTACATTTAGTCCGTCACTGAACTAATCAACACACCTGGTCTGGTTAAATCAAAAACATTAAGTGCTTATGGCACTCTAGGACCAAAGTCGCCTACACCATATTAAAGAGAATTTCACAATCAGTCACAAACTTTCATTATCCTTGTAATTAGTTTCAGGCACAACTTACTTTGACAAAGTTATAGAATATGTTGACCCGCTCCTCCAGGGTCTTCTCCAGGTCCTCACTGAGGGTCAGGTTCTTCGCATGGGAGCTGATCTCCTCCATCCTTCGTCTCTGTGCCTCCTCCGTGGTCTCCTCTGCCCAATCCTCATCATCTTCACCGTCCTGATACACAACATATTATCACTGGGTAAATGCTGCTAGATGGCAGGCTTGAGATACTGGCAAACTAGTCCCTCGGACCAATAATAACTTGGGAGGCAGGTGGAGATTTGTTCCCCCTATTCAACTGCTAACATTAAGAACTGGCATGGTTTGCGTACATTAATGAGGATACTCACCACGGCATCAGGGGCATCTATGTCGTTATGGTTCCCAGCCTCAACGCTGCCAGAACCATTCTCCTTGTCCTTCTTACGATTCTTCTTATCTTTCTTCTTCTCCACAGACCCAGGTTCATTTTCTGATGAAAAAGCCACCGGCGCTTTGACTCAATAGGGCTCATATCTGACTTGACTTTTAGATTAGTAAGGAAACAAATTATGGGCAAATTCTTATTGTGTGCTTACCTGGTGGGTTTTTGAGGATGAATGTGCAGAGCTTGTGTCGTGTGTCTAGCATGCCGCGGTACCCACAGGCCTTACAGGAGTTACCGATTGTTTGTTTCTTAGGATTGATATGCTGCAATGAAAAGGTCAAACAAATTAGCATATTCACCCTAATGACAGTGACTATACCACCAATAACAGACAAGTAATAATTTACCCAACAGACCATAACTGTATTGCAAGACAAAAAGACAATTGATCACTCAATGCAGGGTATGTAGCATACAGAATTAGATCCAAATGGCTGAGGCATGAACAAGCAGAACCCAAAATTACAGATGTAGCACAAGGTACGCAGGACATCAAATATATATATATATACAAAAATATATCTATATACAAAAACCTGTGTCATATCAAACAGGCCTCAGGAGGGACCTTGATACAACACTACGCAGAGTAAATATTTTTTTTTTTAAACACGATTAAAAAAACATTACCGGGAAAACTGACCATCTGTGGCTTTGGTATAATGGTCAAATTACAATTGCAAAGTCCCACAGATCAATGCGCTCGGCACACTTCATTCCTGTCCCCCTCTACTACCCAAACGTACACCACAAATATGTTCCTCAAATAGTTACCAGATCAGTTTCAGGGTTATCACACTCAGGACAGAGCACAAATTTCCGGATAAATACATCTAGCATGTCCTGCAACTTGTTTGCCTCATGGGATCCGTTGACGATGAAGCGGTCATTCTTTGCATCAAACTGGGTCTGAGCACCAAGCTCACAACCAAAAAACTTGGTTGGATCTGCAAGGAGGATAAGAGTCAAAATCAACATCCCCTAAGCTAATGGATGGTAATGCACACTAACATTTAGCCACGTCAATGTATGGTGCGAGTCAATGTTAGCACTTCAGAAAACACGTGGTGGGGAGGTCAACTTACATGTTGGAGGCCTACTCAGTGCCTTTGCAACATCAGTCATGTTGACAATGACGGTCTTGATTCCATTTCCTTTGCCCTCAACCTGGACACAAATCCGACCACAAAAAAAAATAAAAAATGTGTAGAATCATTTTGCAGATGATCACCCTTGAGGCCTGCACATCTCACTGGAAAATAACTAAAAGAAAACACACCCTAAGATAGTCATTCAACATTCTTGATATATGTAAGTAATTTCTCTTACAGGATCATACTGTACCAGATAGTCACCTTAGCAATCAGACGGGGCATCTTGTAGCGATAGAACTGGTCTGCCACACTGCGGTTGACATTAACAGACATTTTGGCTGGCTACTAGCACTATCAGTAAGATAAAAATATATTGAATGGAGATGTTTCGGGATCTTCTGTCTGGAAAATAGAGGATGACATAAACGACTGCAAGCGTCCACCGTCTCTGACATGAAAAATATTTTGCCAAAGTGGCTGCAAGCTCCTTGCTTGTAGACTAGGTTTCCACACAGGTTCCAACAGCTGCACAACAGCTCTGAAAGAAAGGGCGAAAGGCACAGACATCAGCTCTAGTGCCACAGATTCTGATAACAATGATGGCATTGGTTTTTATTGAATATCCAAGTAGCCTATATAATTTTATGACTTGACCTTTTAATAACAATCTGTGTAGGTATATTGTTAGCTACCCAATGTGTCCATAGTGTGACTCTTCTAAAATATCACCGTTGACAATTACAGACAAGACGAAAAGGCAGTCTGACATTTAGCTCATTGTCCTCCAATTCCGACCAGGCATTGCCAGAGGTGGTCAAGTCACGAGTTGAAGACATCAAATTCGGCATCAAAAATTACTCTAACCTACGGAGCTAGCCATCTTCACGACTAGAGCAGTTCATCTCACATGTCATTGGGTTTGTTAACTAGCTACGCTAGCCAGCCAATTGATTTTGCTTTACCGTTAACTAGCTAATACATTTAACGACACATTATATCACTTCGATATACAAACCACTTACAAACGAAGATGGGTAGATTAGCAACCAGAAAGCCTGACTGAAGAAGCAAGCGTACGCAGAATTCAAAATAACTGGGAACTCGGAAATCTCCGACTTCAGGACGTCCAGAACAACTGGCAACTCAGAAAAACCGAGTTCCGACTGGTATTTGTCATTAAGGGTCATCCAACTCGGAATCTCGGGCATCTATCTAGAGTTCCGATTGAAGAGCATTGACGTCATGATTCGACCTCGTTTCCGAGTTCCCAGTTATAGTGAAAGCGTCATTCATGCCGCGATCAAAACAACTGGAAAATCTGGAGAACAAAAAGCGCGCTCCGACTGGGAAAGATAGATTTTGAATTCCACCTCCGGCCTCTTTCTAGAGCTCCGACGTCATGATTTGACCTCGTAAGTGTCCGGGTTCCCAGTTATTTTGAACACGCCAAAACTACTAGTTGGCACTGAAGAGTGCGTCATCAGATGGCACGAGTGATGGGAGACGCCATTTTGATGTTAAGACGCAGAAAATGTCATTTTAAAATATACATACATTTACGATAGCACCTTAATCGTTATATAGTCATAATGCACTCACCGATTTCGTAAAACAGACATAAACACACCGCTGGTCGTCCAAGAGGCGCAGTGAACGGTTACCAATAGCTGTGATGTGTTGCTAGGCTTGTGGTGGCAAAATAAGTGTCGTGAACGTCGGGGGTGACACGATCCAGCTGATTCTTGCCCCTATTGTGAAAATATTCTGGACGCCCTCAGAGTGGGGATACCTAAGAAAACGCGAAAGTCAGTCAGTAGAAACTTGCTAACTAGATAATGCGGATAGCTAGCACGTTGATACTCTCACGCTAACTTTAGCTGTTTTTTTGTATGTTGCCTAACTAGCTTTGGCTAAATATAACATGTTGATAACACAACAATTGCTAGGTAGACAAGTCAGAAAGATGGTCGACAGTACAATTGCTTACCTCTCGAAGGTTATTTTCCAATGCTTCTGCTTCTTCTGTGGGGTTTTACTCACAAACTATTGCCGCGTTCACGACAACTGGGAACTCGGGAATCTCCGACATCAGATTTACCGTGCGTTCCCGACAACTGGGAACGCGTTCCGACTTTGAAAAAATAGTTTCAGTCATCCATCTCTGAATTCCAAGTCGGAAACTCAGGGATCATCCTAGAGCTTCGACTTCTCCGACCTAAAGATCAGTGGTTTCATAATTTGGCCGAATTCCTATGGTGCTTTCAGGACAACTAGATTTCGGAATTGGATGACCCAGTTAAAAACTATTTTTCCCCGTCGTTGTTCGTTTTTTCAGTATCCGGTGTTCTTGAACGCACTGAAGTCGGAGAAGTCCGAGTTCCCAGTTATTTTGAACGCAGCACCATACATCCTATTATGGTGCATGGTTTTACACATAGAATTAAGGATTTAAAGCTACATTTTTGGGGGTGACCCAACCAAATTCACATATAAATGTGTGTTATAGGTTCTCATTGAAAGCAAGTCTAAGAAGCGAAACTGTGTATTGTTTCTATTTGCACTCTTTCCAGTGGTGTAGAGTAAAAAATACTTTAAAGTACTACTGTGCATCTGCATTTTCTGTGCATCTGTACTTTAATATTTATACTTTTGACAGCTTTTACTTTTACTCCACTACATTCCTAAATAAAATGATCTACTTTATACTCCATACATTTCCCTGACACACAAAATTACTTTGTACATTTTGAATGCTTAGCAGGACAGGAAAATTGTCTAAGTCATGCACTTAAAGACAAAATCCCTGGTCATCCCTACTACCTCTGATCTGGTGGCTCACTAAACACACATGCCTTGTTTGTTAATAATGCTGGAGTGTGACCCCTGGATATCTGTAAATTAAAGAAACAAGAAAACTTGTCTGGTTTGCTTAAAATAAATTATTTTAAATTATTTGCATAGTGTATCTTTAATATGATCTTTATGGTTTTATGCATATAATTAGGAACTAGTAATTTAATAGGATATCTATGATTTTAATGTACTGGGCATGCCACGTTCACATATAGTCGGAACTAGGAAACTAGGAAATGTCCAGCTTGCAGAATCATTAATCGCAACACGTGTTTAACTGCAACCAGTTGACAAGTCGGAAATGTCAGAGTTTTCTAGTTCCGAATAGCATGTGAACGCAGCAACAGTCCGCAATTTTGGCCTTTGTCCGGTCTCCCGCAACCAAACACCACTAATGTAGAACAAAAAGGTTGATCTGTCTCGTATTTCAGTAAGACATTCCGACCTGTCTATTGCAGTTACCTTGCACTTATGAAGATATAGGCATGTATCACAGGAAGTCGGTGGCACCTTAATTGGGGAGGACGGGTTTATGGTAAGGGCTGGAGCGGAATCGTATCAAATACTTGGTTTCTATGTAGAAAGATTAACATGCTATCATACACACACATTTGCGTATGTCTTTACTAATAACATCAAAATGGCGTCTCCCATCACTCCCATCTGATGACGCACTCTGCAGTGCCAACTAGTAGTTATTGTAAGAAAACTCCTCATAGCCAGGAAAACAGCAAGTAGCTCCAGGTAATTGATATGCAGTGTTCTTAGTTCTGTCGACCAAACCCCCCTTTCAGAGTAGCCACACACTCTCCCTGTCTCCTGCAGCCAGGAGGCCCCCTTAACACTGATTTTAAAAAAGAGAGGCCCTTCTCCAGTAACCCCAATTTTTCTAAGAAGTCAGTGAACAAATAAGTCTGAACTCTTCTGGTGATACTGAGTGTGTTTCCACCCCAGGCAAACAGGACAGCACTTGTGAGTATCATGCCCTAGGCTTACTCAAATCAAATCAAATGTATTTATATAGCCCTTCGTACATCAGCTGATATCTCAAAGTGCTGTACAGAAACCCAGCCTAAAACCCAAAACAGCAAGCAATGCAGGTGTAGAAGCACGGTGGCTAGGAAAAACTCCCTAGAAAGGCCAAAACCTAGGAAGAAACCTAGAGAGGAACCAGGCTATGTGGGGTGGCCAGTCCTCTTCTGGCTGTGCCGGGTGGAGATTATAACAGAACATGGCCAAGATGTTCAAATGTTCATAAATGACCAGCATGGTCCAATAATAATAAGGCAGAACAGTTGAAACTGGAGCAGCAGCACGGCCAGGTGGACTGGGGACAGCAAGGAGGCATCATGTCAGGTAGTCCTGAGGCATGGTTCTAGGGCTCAGGTCGTCCGAGAGAGAGAAAGAAAGAGAGAATTAGAGAGAGCACACTTAAATTCACACAGGACACCGAATAGGACAGGAGAAGTACTCCAGATATAACAAACTGACCCTAGCCCCAACCCAACCCACTGGCCTTCTTACTCAAGCAAGGAAGCACAAACTACACAAGCAAAGCAGTAGTGCTAGGCTTTTAGCAAACACAAATCCTACCCAAGCAAGGAAGTATTAGCTACATGAGCAGAAAGTAGTTTGCTTTTAGCAAACACAAAAACCAATAACTAGACCCCAAACTCGCAACATCTAGGTGGACAAATAATCTCTCCCCACTAACAGACACCTAAGACGCTTGTAAATTGTGTGAGCTGAAGAGCGAAGAATTGAGGAAATGAATGCTAGCCATGGTGTTATAGCCAGGAATGCAAGGCTTCCGGGGATGGGCGCTGCCCTCTGGGCATGTTTTTAGTTTTCTTCAGGTGAATGTGATTGGTTGTTGACTCCCCATAGTATGTTATACAGAGTGACCGACTGAAAGAGAACAGACTCCCACTTCTTCCATCCTTCAAAGTTCCATATCTCCTCACTCGGGGTAGTACAACTCGTGACAGCCTTTCATGTAACTCCATCGCCGAGAAGTCCTCCAATCTCCAATCTCAGAAACCACTCGGCTGTGCATCAATCACTCCAGGGATATTTGTTATTTCTTCCATCTTGACTTCCTATGAACGCCAGATATTACCCCCTTGAGAGGTGCACTGCACCGAAGAGCTACGCACGACACGGTAACCTTCTCAAATCAAGTACACAAAATCAAAAAAAGTCCACTTATTGTAATCCTCACTGCATTCACCCATCACTCTTTCCACCAGCTTGGATATTTCAAATTGATTCCTCAGGTTTGGCAACTCAATCCTCCCCTCCTCAACAAACCACACTCCTACAAGATAAGAAGGGGCATTCGCAGAACTACCTGTTTTGTTTCCCAGCACTACTTTGGTCCGTTTTCTATTCTTTTGGACCATTGTCCAATCTTCCTTGCTTTTACCACCATAAGTTTAAAGTTCATCACCGTCTCCAGTTTCCGCCATCTTTCTGAGTTGCCTGTACCTCAACGCCATTGGTCCCACTCAGAGGGAGAATCTCAACTCCATACTCCTTCTCAATTAGATTTGCTAAACTCCTGCGTCCCCTCTCCTCCTTCCTCTCTCTCCTTTTGAAAAAGGTCAAAGGTAGGCCTAATCGAGGATAGGCGGCGGGTAGAAGGAACATTGATGAAAATCCACTTGTATGAAATTACATTTACAGGGGTGAAATCCCCAAATAAATGTGTATATTGATAAAATAAATTTAGCTAGTGTTGCAAGACATTTTATAGATACAAGGATACATAGCATATTTCTCCTTCCAGAAAACAACAACTGCTTCAAAGGGGGTGTGGCAGATATCAAAACTCTTCCGCGAAGGACTCCGGTAGGATACACATGACAATCTTCTGTTCGACTACTAACAAATTGACTTCTCCTCAACCCCCGACAACTTATTGGTTTCTAGGTCACTGAAGATAGAGGCTGGAGGACGAGCTTTTGCCCAAATGACAAAAGGCTCTTGCGTCCTTTCTCCTCGCCTCCTTTTCAAAACCCATTGGAAAAGGTCAGAGGGGATGGACATCTGACTTTCTCATCCAATGGGATTTGAGAAGATGGCAAGAAGAGAGGACTCGAGGAGTATGCTATTGAGATTCTCCCAGATGGCTCATTTTCATACAGGATTTACCCCAGTGTTTTACCCAAAAGGCAGACTTTTCTGTTTCCATCTACGCGGGCCAGCACCCGTGTTTCACTGGGCCATGGCTCCGGTGGATCCACTTTTACCTGGGGCCAAAGCCAGGCCACTGGTACTTTTCAGCCCTCATCTACATAACAATGGCTCACTGTGAATTGTAACACCTTTGCACAAAATAACCATCTTGGTCTATGCCGCTCTGACATTGCTCATCCAAATATTTATATTTCCTTAATTCCATTCCTTTACTTTAGATGTGTGTGTAATGTGTGTATTGTTGTGAAATTGTTAGATATTACTTGTTAGATATCACTGCACTGTTGGAGCTAGAAACACAAGCATTTTGCTACACCCGCAATAACATCTGCTAAACATGTGTATGTGACAAATAAAATGTGATTTAATTTTGATGATGCAGTGGTTGTTGATTTTGCTCTCCCCAAGTTTTTAGTTTCACACTCCTATTGGAAACACAATTACACTTGAATTTACATTAATGTAAAACACTGGCGACACACTGGTGTGGGAGTAAGTTTCCATGGAAATGTTGCAAATGCCTCCTCATTCTTCTCTTTCAATGCTAGACCTATGTCTGACGGGATAAATTCCTCTGTAGCCAAAATGTGAACTGTCTGCACAACTGGTTATCCCCGCCCTCCCCTTTCATCCATTGGAGAAATCCTTCTTCTCCGATGGGGTTGATGTAGTGGAGTGTGCGTCAAAGACAGGGAGGAAGTAATTAATCCTCCCTGTCTAATCCTTCACTAGAGTTCTCTCTATTTACACACAATGACCATATCAAGCAAATAAAAAACAACACACATGTTAAACTATTCAATGGAATAGTACTGATGTTGAGAATACTGGAAGTTAGTTTACACAAACAAAAACAACTTTCTCTATGCAGTTTCAATTAAAATGTATTTGGTGAAGGACCCTCCCTCATATCACTCCCCTGCAGTCCCCCAACGCCAAAATATAGTGCCTTCAGAAGGTATTCAAACCCCCTGAATTTTTCCACATTTTGTTGTGTTACAAAGTGAGATTTAAATGGATTTTAATTGTAATTTCTTGTCAAATATCAAAAAAATACAAAAATACTCAATAAGTGGAAGAAAAAGTCTAACATTTGTAAAAACAAATAATCATGAAAAATAACACCAGTATATCTTGATTAGATAAGTATTCAACCCCCTGAGTCAACACATGTTAGAATCACCTTTGGTAGCGATTACAGCTGTGAGTCTCTAAGAGTTTTCCACACCTGGATTGTGCAACATTTGACCATTATTCGTTTTAAAATTCTTCAAGGTCTGTCAAACTGGTTGTTGATCATTGCTAGACAAAAATGTTCAGGTCTTGCCATAGATTTTCAAACTGTAACTAGGCCACTCAGGAACATTCAATGTCATCTTGGTAAGCAATTCCAGTGTATATTTGGCCTTGTGTTTTAGGTTATTGTCTTGCTGAAAGGTGAATTTGTCTCCCAGTGTCTGTTGGAAAGCAGACTGAACCAGGTTTTCCTCTAGGATTTTGCCTGTCCTTAGCTCTATTATGTTTCTTTTTATCCCAAGAAACTCCCTAGTCCTTGCCGATGACAAGCATACCCATAACATGATACAGCCACCACCATGCTTGAAAATACGAAGAGTGGTAGTCAGTGATGTGTTGTTGGAATTGCCCCAAACAAAGCTTTGTAATCAGGACATAAAGCTAATTTCTTTGTCATATTTGTTGCAGTTTTCCTTTAGTGCCTTATTGCAAACATGTGCATGTTCTGGAATACAGATGAAGTCGGAAGTTTACATACACCTTAGCCAAATACATTTAAACTCAGTTTTTCACAATTACTGACATTTAATCCAAGTAAAAATTCCCTGTCTTAGGTCAGTTAGGATCACCATTTTATTTAAAGAATGTGAAATGTAGCATGGCCTTTAAATTGTTTAACTTGGGTCAAACATTTTGGGTAGCCTTCCACAAGCTTCCCACCATAAGTTGGGGGAATTTTGGCCCATTCCTCCTGACAGAGCTGGTGTAACTGAGTCAGGTTTGTAGGCCTCCTTGCTCGCACACGCTTTTTCTGTTCTGCCCACAAATTTTCTAAAGGTTTGAGGTCAGGGCTTTGTGGTGGCCACTCCAATACCTTGACTTTGTTGTCCTTAAGCCATTTTGCAACAACTTTGGAAGTATGCTTGGGATCATTGTCCATTTGGAAGACCCATTTGCGACCAAGCTTTAACTTCCTGACTGATGTCTTGAGATGTTGCTTTAATATATCCACATAATTTTCCTACCTCATGATGCCATCTATTTTGTGAAGTGCACCAGTCCCTCCTGCAGCAAAGCACCAACACAACATGATGCTGCCACCCCATGCTTCACGGTTGGGATGTCCTTCAGCTTGCAAGCGTTCCCCTTTTTCCTCCAAACATAACGATGGTCATTATGGCCAAACAGTTCTATTTTTGTTTCATCAGACCAGAGGACATTTCTCCAAAAAGTACGATCTTTGTCAGCATGTGCAGTAGCAAACCATGGTCTGGCTTTTTTTATTGCGGTTTTGGAGCAGTGGCTTCTTCCTTGCTGAGCTTCCTTTCAGGTTATGTCGATGTAGGACTTGTTTTACTGTGGATATAGATACTTTTGTACCTGTTTCCTGCAGCATCTTCACAAGGTCCTTTGCTGTTGTTCTGGGATTCATTTGCACTTTTCACACCAAGATACATTCATCTCTAGGAGACAGAACGTGTCTCCTTCCTTAGCGGTATGAAGGCTGCATGGTCCAAAGGTGTTTATACTTGCATACTATTGTTTGTACAGATGAACGTGGTACCTTCAGGCATTTGGAAATTGCTCCCAAGGATGAACCAGACTTGTGGAGGTCTACAATTTTTTTCTGAGGTCTTGGCTGATTTCTTTTGAAATTTGTGGAGAGGTTGAAAAACAAGTTTTAATGACTCCAACCTAAGTGTATGTAAACTTCTGACTTCAACTGTATATTTATTCTGTACAGGTTTCCTTCTTTTCACTCTGTCAATTGGGTTAGTATTGTGGAGTAACCACAATGTTGTTGATCCATCCTCAGTTTTCTCCTATCACATTCATTAAACTCTAACTGTTTTAGTCATCATTGGCCTCATGGTGAAATCCCTGAGCGGTTTCCTTCCTCTCCGGCAACTGAGTTAGGAAGGACGCCTGTATCTTTGAAGTGACTGGGTGTATTGATACACCATCCAAAGTGTAATAAATAACTTCACCATGCTCAAAGGGATATTCAATGCCTGCTTTTTTATTTTTTACCCATCTACCAACAGGTGCCCTTTGTTGAGAGACATTGAAAAATCTGCCTGGTCTTTTTAGTTGAATCAGTGCTTGAAATTCACTGCTCGACTGAGGGACCTTACAGATAATTGTATGTGTGGGGTACAGAGGAGATGAGGTAGTTATTCATAAAACAAGTAAAACACTATTATTGCACACAGAGTAGTCCATGAAACTTATTATGTGACTTAATGAGCACATTCTTTTACTTATTTAGGCTTGCCATAACAAAGGGGTTGAATACTTATTTACTTTTTTTGTATTATTATTTATTATTAATCCACTTTGACATTATGGAGTATTGTGTGTAGGCCAGTTACACAAATCTCAATTGAATCCATTTTCAATTCAAGCTGTACACAACAAAATGTGGAAAAAGTCAAGGGGTGTGATTACTTTCTGAAGACACTGTACATGTATAGCTCAGTGCCCCCAACAGCATGTCCCCTTGTGATTAGTACTGACAAAGGTGGTCTATGGCTTTGCCTCTTCCTCTTTGGTACTGATAAAATGATTGCGTCATCATTATCTCATCTTTGAATAATCATGATTGTCATGTCAACAATAAGGGAAAGTTTAGCATTCCCCTGGGAAAATTCCCTTTATCCTGATACACCAGCACTACCCACTGCCCCACCCACATCTCTGGTTACCTGTTATAAAACAAACAGCCTTTGGTTTCATACTTCAATAAATTATTTTTCTCAGTCAACCATAAATATGTCTACTGTGGCAGACACAAATAGGCCTACAGTACTTTTTCATATTTTTTTCCTATGAAACCAGACCAACAGCTTGTTATGGGCCTGTTATGAGTGGATTAGCAATCACGTTTATCCAGAGCCCCTTCCAGGAGGCGGGGTTGGGGAATTTGATTATGTAAACATTGAATGAAACAACCAGGTAGATCAGTTGTTATTAAGGAATATACCAAATATTCCCCCACACTTTGAAAATGTTCCCGACCTGGGAAAGTTTTGGGGAATTCAAAACAGTTGATTCATACCATCACCCAGTTAGGCAAGTGCTGCATAATGCTAATTTGTTCAGACTATAACCTCCAGCATGTTTACCTTAAAATGTATTGCTTCCTGTCATCAGTTAGTCCATTTAACAGATCAGTTGGTCTATTAACAGGATTCTCATAAAAAAGTCTTCACAATGAGTGTATTGTTCAACATGTAATGGTATATAGGTGTGCAGGACAATACAATGCAGCCACAGAAACTGAAAGCAACACTGACTGTGGTGTCTCCAATCAGGAAATGGGAAATTCCCTGCTCCAGCACCACTCTATATCGTTTGGTAGACGGTCAATTGTATGGATATTGGTGGTTGGTTGACGAACTGTGACTTACAGTATTCCTCATTTGGACTACTGTACATGTACTTACATCCTCTCAAGATATTCCATCATCATATCCACCTACTTGGATTCTGACTAAGGACCAGTTGAGTTCAGCAGTGGTCCCTTTTGTGGCAATCAGTGTGTCAGGCAATCAACCCAGAAGAAAACCATGAAGAAATTCAACTTCATGAGCAGAAAGAGTAAGCCATTGGGGATAGAGGACGGGAGTCCTCTGATTAAGAACAGTACACTGCCTACAGATGGTGAGGTCCAGATTATTATTATTATTATGGTCTGTCTATTGTTTGTCTGAGTTTTTGTCATTCGTCATGTTTGTTCCATAAGCAAGAAGATATGTCTACATTTGTTGGGATAAATTTGTTATTTTAATGTAATAATAGCATGACCAAAACAAACAGTATTCAATTTATAATGAATTAACTAAGAATACATGAATGGTTTTATAATGGTCTTTTGCATATTGTTTTTAGCACTGTACTCATTCAAATGCATTGCATTATTGGTATATTCACAGAAGAGGAACAAACCGGGAATGTGGGATATGGGAATCCCTACTTGGAGAATGGCTTTAACAATCATCAGGAGTTGGGCAGTCAGGGGGGTCAGGAGAAGGGACAGTCATTGCTCAGTGTACTTGCAGAAGCTTTGAGGGTCAGCCATGTTGGCCCTCAAGAGAGACTTGAAGCTAATTTGGAGGGGCCACCAGAAGAGATTATGTGCCATGAGGCTCAGAAGAAGGACGATACACACCCAGAAGTCTTGCTCCAGAGGTACTTTCATCTTATTGAAGCGTCTGTGGACAAACACTTCCCCAAACTGCCAGCAGGGAACACTGTGAATCAGCTGGAGGGCTACCTGATAAAAGTGCAAATAACTGTGCAAGGGGAGCTTCTGAGGTTGGCACCCCTGCTCAAAGAGGCTCAGTTGCGGAAGCATTTGATTGCTTGCTATCATCAGCGTATGTTTGACTGTCTACAGCAGATCCTTCAGCATGTCAACACAAAAAAAGAGGCCTTCACAGTTCTTGACTGGGTACTACGCACATACTTGAGGTACTCTGTCCCACCTGCACTCTCTCTCTCTCTCTCTCTCTCTCTCTCTCTCTCTCTCTCTCTCACTATGATGGTGTAGTACTGATTCTGATACTAAAACAGTAATGGCATACCTTTTCTGGGTTGTTTTTCTAGTGAGGAGCTGCTAGGACACCCCAACATCTGGGATGAGGCTCTACATGCAGTTGACCTTCTCCTTCTGACAGACTGGATCCCACAAGCTGAGAATAAACTCTTGGCCATTGTGCAGGTGAATCACCTATAGGTGATGTGATGTCATCTCAAAACAAGCACACTTCTTGAGGGCTAGATTTCTATCATGTATCGATTTTTTTATTTGATAATAACCCATGAAGTTCCTGTGAAAATGTTACGTATTTCAGTCTCTCTGTCTGACCCA
The DNA here is from genome assembly GCF_057628025.1 of Oncorhynchus mykiss. Taxonomy (NCBI): domain Eukaryota; kingdom Metazoa; phylum Chordata; class Actinopteri; order Salmoniformes; family Salmonidae; genus Oncorhynchus; species Oncorhynchus mykiss. The sequence goes on along the minus strand of NC_143040.1, from coordinate 48,545,828 downwards.
TTGTAGGAGGACATCTCCACATCACTGAGGAGGATCCTTCAGAACGAGGAGTCAGGTAGAGAGGTGTGTGTCTCTGGAGAGGAGGCCTTTATCAAACTGCATCTGGATGTCATCCAGGTACTTCAACCAGCAGTGATGTGTAAAGAGATAATAAAGTGTATCACTGTAAATCTATACTAAGCCCTTTCTCTCCCGGTGACTCTTCCTCCTCCACATAGTGCATCAATGCTGTTCTCCAGAAAGCAAAGATGATGAGCCAAACTCTGATGCGCAAGGTCCAAATAGTCTGTTGGCAAGAGCTACAGGACTTTGTGGAAAGGTAGTTGTCACCTTTTCTTAGTACCACTCTACTGTTTCATTGTCTTGCTGTTTGTCTGGTAATACACTGAGACCAGGCAAAATGTTGAATGAATGTGCTTATTGTGAAGGTATGTCAATGTTGAAAAGAAGCACCTTCAGAAACAAGCAGGAAGGGGAACGTCAGGTACAATGCACTTCTTTAAAACGTTCAACACCTGCATTGAACTCAAGTAAGTTTTATATGTTTATATTTATGCTATGAAATCAAATCTCATGTATTGTTGTTGAATCATGATAATCATTATGATTATGTATCTGTTGCAGGTTGTATATTTCAAGGATTGCCAAAGATGACACAAGCTTAGACTGTGTTAAAACCATTTCAACACTTAAGGGGTTGGAGGCTCTTTCTTGGAAGCTTCTCCTGGAAAAACCAATTCAACTTGCACAGGTTAATCCCCCCCCCCCCCCCCCACTATAGAAATACCCACCCACCTCCTAGAAACACATTAATTTTGTAATCTTCATTTATATTAAATTATATTGAAACAATTAAGGGAAACTGTGTTACAATGTTTTGTGATCCCAGATTTCCTTGAAGAAGTATTTCAAAAAAAAGGATGAACAAATGGAAAATCTAATGAAAGAGATTACATTTATTTTCCAAGACCTTCCCAAAGACAAGGATACGCAAAAGGTGTGTTCACTGTTCACATCTGGTGTCTAGCATTCCTATTACATTCTTCTTTTTCTTACCCCCTTTTTCTCCCCAATTTTGTGGTATCCAATTTGTAGTAGTTACAGTATTGTCTCATCGCTGCAACACCCGTACGGACTCGGGAGAGGCGAAGGTCGAGAGCCAAGCGTCCTCCGAAACACAACCCAACCAAGCCGCACTGCTTCTTGACACAATGCCCATCCAACCCGGAAGCCAGCCGCACCAATGTGTCGGAGGAAACACCGTACACCTGGCGACCTGGTCAGCGTGCACTGCGCCCGGCCTGCCACAGGAGTTGCTGGTGCGCGATGAGACAAGGATATCTCTGCTGGCCAAACCCTCCCTAACCCGGACAATGCTGGGCCAATTGGGCGCCGCCCCATGGGCCACCCGGTCACGGCCAGCTGCGACAGAGCCTGGACTAGAACCCAGAGTCTCTGGTGGCACAGACCACTGCGCCACCGGGAGGCCCCACCTATTACATTCTTATAACGAAACTGTAATGTGAAATACTCAACACTTCTCTCTTGTTCTTTCCAGTATATTATTTTATACATCTCTGTCCCTTCTCTCTGCAGACTGTGATTAGCAAAGCCTATCAGTGCATCACCCTTCTGTACCTCCAACACCTGGTGCAGAGTAACCATGGGAAGCTGGTGAAGAGATGGGATTATGTGAACAAAAGAGTGATGCATGATGCCGAGCTCCTTCACTCCATCTTCTCAGTCCTGGTGAAAAAGCTAGTCCTGTTGTACACCAATTACTATAAATGCCTCCTTTCTACCTGATAAGATGCAGCTGGTTCTTTTCAGAATGTGTAATTACTTTAAAAGGTCAACATTCTTCTACTGACATTAGTTATTTTTTTATCAGAATCCTGATGTTAAACAGTGGAACATCATACTGATTAAAGTGAGAGAAGTGCTGGAATGCAGAGACATTGAAAGTCTCAAGATAATAGTCAGTGAGATACTGAGGGACAATGCCAGTACAAGGTAAAACAGAGTATACCACAGGGTTTCAAAAGTCTGCATGGTCCACAGCACTGAATGTAATTTTATTACATATGGATTAGCTTGAGAACAGGCTTGATATCTCCAATATTATGTATTGATAAATGTTTATCTCTGTTGTAGTGCTGCTGAGCACCTTCCAGCCCTGCTGCGCTGGAAGGGAGGCCTGTCATGGAGACTGACCCGGGAGGTTCTGGAGGCAAGCCAGGAAGTGTACCCCATTGACCTCTCCCAAACCAGGTCTGCACCCTGGTTTGACTGCCTTCTTTGCTGCTGAGTGTGTGAACTGGGACGTCTCAGGCAAAGGACAATAACGACCCCACTCTAACAACATGACAACACAATATTTGGAACTATGTCTTTGTCAACTTTTTAAAGATATTGTATGGCAAGTTATTATTTAATGTCTTAAAGAAGAAGAAAAATACATATTTGAAATTGGAATTAAAACTGCCTAATGTTTTTCATTTTGAGGTCAAGTGATTTTAATCCTCATCAAAAATGCCTAATGGAAAGACTTAGAACCAATAGTGCCCTGTAGATGGAGACAACGGCAGTAAGGCTATCAGTGATTGTGCTTCCGCTGAGAAGGGAAATCCCCTAACAGTCTTTTTGGGTTGTGAGAGTAGTACTCGGATATTGGAAATTCCAAAATGTACACATACAGTAATCAGTAAGTCAATTTGAATGCATTTTGGATGGCTCCATTGGAGAGGTAGGGTGGTATTTAGCTTATCTTTTTCAATGGACAGTATGGTGTTTCCCTTTATATCATTATCACAAACTATTATCAAATCACTGACAGTCTTCCAGTGGAGATAAAAAGACATTAACCTGGAAGAATTGGCAGCATGATTCACTTGAAACATCTATCCTGTTAACAACAAGGCTGTTAATGTGGTTTCCTTCCTCCTTCCAAAGTCATAGGTACACTACCGGTCAAAAGTTTTAGAACATCTAGTCATTCAAAGGTTTTTCTTTATTTTTACCAGTTTCTACATTGTAGAATCATGGTGAAGATGTCAAAACTATAAAATAACACATATAGAAACATGGAGTAAACAAAAAGAAGTGTTGAACAAATAATTTATTTTATATTTGATATTCTTCAAATAGCTATCCTTTTCCTTGATGACAGCTTTGCACACTCTTGGCATTCTCCCAACCAGCTTCATGAGGTAGTCACATGGAATGCATTTCAATTAACAGGTGTGCCTTCTTAATAGTTCATTTGTGGAATTTCTTTCCTTAACGCATTTGAGACAATCAGTTGTGTTGTGACAGGGTAAGGGTGGTATACAGAAGATAGCCCTATTTGGTAAAATATCAAGTCCATATTATGGCAAGAACTCAAATAAGCAAAGAGAAATTACAGTCCATCATTACTTTAAGACATGAAGGTCAGTCAATACGGAAAATTTCAAGAACATTGAAAGTTTCTTCAAGTGCAGTCGCAAAAACAATCAAGTGCTATGATGAAACTGGCTCTCATGAAGACCGCCACAGGAATGGAAGGATGGATGCTGCAGAGGATAAGTTTAATTATCAGCCTTAGAAATTGCAGGACAAATAAATGCTTCACAGAGTTCAAGTAACAGACACATCTCAACATCAACTGTTCAGAGGAGACTGTGTGAATCAGGCCTTCATGGTTGAATTGCTGCAAAGAAACCACTACTAAAGGATAACAATAATAAGAGACTTGCTTGGGCCAAGAAACACGAGCAATGGACATTAGACCGATGGAAATTTGTCCTTTGGTCTGGAGTCCAAATTTGAGGTTTTTGGTTCCAATTGCCGTGTCCTTGTGAGATGCGGTGTGGGTGAACGGATGATCTTCGCATGTGTATTTCCAACCGTAAAGAATGGAGGTGGTGTTATGGTGTGGGGATGCTTTGCTGGTGACAATGTCTGTGATGTATTTAGAATTCAAGGCACACTTAACCAGCATGGCTACCACAGCATGCTGCAGCGATACGCCATCCCATCTGGTTTGGGCTTAGTGGGACTAGAATTTGTTTTTCAACAGGACAATGACCCAACACACCTCCAGGCTGTATAAGGGCTATTTTACCAAGACGGAGAGTGATGGAGAGCTGCATCAGATGAACTGGCCTATTATTCTACAATGTAGAAAATAGCAAAAATAAAGAAAAACCCTTGAATGAGTAGGTGTTCTAAAACTTTGGACCGGTAGTGTAGCTTACTGGTAAAGTGAGTGTTTACCTGGAACTGATACACAAAAGAAATCATGGTTGGCTAGACAAGTGCTTAGAGTGTATACTTTCCATTTTAATTGACAGAATGACTTGGAATCATTGACTAACCAATTGAAGGGAAATCCTTGAGTAAGGCAGAAAATACTAAATAACCACATAATTGTTGAATCCATGAAGGAGACATTGAGAAATGTCAACTACACAGAGGTGCCTCACATACATGTAATTAATTGCTATTTTTATTACATAAATAATTCAACATGCAAAATACAACATACAATCATTAAGAAGCAAAAGTACAAAGTTAAACAGCCCCACTTCACACAGATGAGTATACCACAGGGTTTCCAAAGTTTGCATGATCCACAGCACTGACTAATTTACTCCATAGGGATTAGCTTGTTACATGTTTACCTCTGTTGTAGTACTATGGAGCACCTGCCTACCCTGCTGCATTGGAAGGGAGGACTGTCACAGAGACAGACCTGGGAAGTTCTGGAGGCAAGCCAAGAAGTGTACTCCATTTTCCTGTCCCAAACCAGGTCTGCAGCCTGGTATGGCTGCCTTTTTTGCTGCTGAGTGTGGGAACTGGGAAGTCTCAGGTAGAGGACAATAACGACCCCCATTCTAAACAACATGACCATCAGGTTCTCACTCTACTGCACAATATTTGGAGCTCTGTTTACATGTCTTTGTCAACTTTTTAAAAGGTACTATATGGCAAGTTATTATTTACTCTTAAGAGAAATTGGAATTAAAACTGCCCAAAGTTTTTCATTTTCAGGTCAAGTGGTTTTAATCCTCATCAAAAATGCCTAATGGAAAGACTTAGAACCAATAGTGCCCTGTAGATGGAGACAACGGCAGTAAGGCTATCAGTTATTGTGCTTCCGCTGAGAAGGGAAATCCCCTAACAGTCTTTTTGGGTTGTGAGAGTAGTACTCGGATATTGGAAATTCCAAAATGTACAGTAATTCACAATGGACAGTCCCATACACAACATGCTTCCTCAATGGTATGCTTCCTCAATGGTATCCCAGGGGATATCAAAGAATGGTGTTTCCCTTAAATCCTTATCACAACCTATTATCAAAACTGACAGTCTTCCAGGGGATATAGGGACATTAACCTGGAAGAATTGGCAGCCTGACTCACTTGAAATGCTATCCTGTAAACGACAAGGCTGTTAATGTGGTTCAAGGGAAAATGTCATCTAAATTATAATCTATGTACCCACAAGTAATTATTTATAATGAGATGGCAATAAACAATCATTTGTAATGCAGAATACCCCAAGAAAGATTAAAATCCCACCTTTCTGGTATTTAAAAAAAAATATTGCTGAGGTGTAGTCACTTTCGAGGACACACGCTCAAGTACACAGTACAAATATGATACACATATTCAATATTTTATGATGCATTTGCTATTCTACACAAATGTATGAATGAGACTTGAATAACTGTAAAATACATGTTTGATGTTAGAGAAAAGGTGCATATTCTCTACTCATTATGAACTGGCCATTCTTCTCATATTAATCTTGTCTGTCTATGGCAAACAGAAAAAACATTTATTTAAAATCTCTGAATTATTGTTGATGACTTTGATGAAACCATTCTCTCCTGCTACGCTAGGATCTAAGGATTGCAGGCATGTGCTTTGTCAACGGCTGTTACGTAGCATTCAGCCAGGAGTTGATGGAGAGTTGGAAGAGTGAATGAAATGGTAGGCAGGACATCCCAGCTTCAAGTGATGTCAGATTTCACAGCCTGAGGTATACAGGTGGAAGATATATAGTCCCGAGTCCGTGAAATCTAGGGCTATCGCTGAATGCATGCTATTTCAATCTATGGTGTCCACAGAACAATTTATAAGCGAACATTTCAGTCAGAACCGGAACCAGAACCACGCTAGTCCCCTCTTTAGGGTACTTTCCTTACAAGAGCATTGCAGACGTGACCCATTAAGAGTATTCAACACTCATTTGACCTGTACCTTGGAGAAAAAAGATGGGACATCCTGGGAGCTGGTGGTGTCCTGGTTGTCCAGGAGGGTCTTCTTTACCCTCCTCACGGCAGAGGCAGAAAGGTTGGATTTGAGGCTAAGCAGGGCGGACACCTGGAATTCACTGTGGGTCAAAGTGGAAAAGGTTGAGCTCACTGGGTGTTCAACACAAACACAGCATCATCTGCCGTGTGTTATTGGCTTTGTGCAAGGCACTGTACCTGAATTTAGCATTATAAAAGGAACTGTTTCAGCTGTATCAATATAAGCAATCACTGCATTAGAATATGCAAAGGAAATACAAAATCACATAGCTACAGTATTGTCTAACAACAGTTATGTGAATAACAAGTATGAAAGTTTAACCTGAGATCAGGGTAAGCTTGACTCAGAGTCACTATCTCCAGCTGTATGGAGGAAATGTCTTGGAGTTTCAGCACTTCAGCAATCTTGGGAAGGATGTCACTTAGCCACTCCTCCCTGGAACCCTGTGACAACAAACACAATATGATCTCCAGTGTGTGTGTGTGTGTGTGTGTGTGTGTGTGTGTGTGTGTGTGTCTGTGTGTGTGAGTGAGTGAGTGAGTGAGTGAGTGAGTGAGAGTAAGTGTATTCTCACCGCTTCAGTGAACAGTTTGTGTAGTCTCTGGCCATCCTCACACACCGACCTGGCCGCCTGCTCCTGCATCTCTTTGTCTCTCAGCTTGATCTTCCTCTTCAGTAGCCTCCTCACATACTCCACTGTCACCTCCAAGTGCAGCTGGCTCAGCAGCTCCTGTATAACCATTCGACCAATTAATCAACAAACCAACCAATTGATTTCTCAATCTATCAATTAACCAACCTACCAACCAACCAGAAAATTAGCCATTCCATCTCTCAATCAATCTGTTAATCAATTTACCTGATGACAGGAGTCAGTCAAGCCCTTAAGATCCTGGGTGTGTTTGTTAATTCCTTCAAACAGCTTCTCAAACACCTGTTTCTTCTTCTCCAACCAGACAGGCGTCCCCAGATCTCTGTACTGAGACTGTGTGTGGCGAGGGCAGATAGACAATAGATCAGTACTGAATTAAGAGCAAGGACAGGCTAGTAAGTACATTACACTTTATATTACTTGACTCAGACGCAAAATCAAAGAGAGATGAATTGTGTAAGTCAGCTATACCTTGAGATCCTTGTGTATAGGGCTTGTTAAAAATGTGTAGCCAATGTTTTTCATTTCAGCTACTATGGACAGACAGCATTCCTTTACATCCACTGGGAAGATATCGGCTTTGTTTACAATATAGTCCCTGTGTGGAATCATAGACATCAAATTAGATGACTAGATGTCATCGTGGTCCAATCAATTTGGATATAAAAAACTGAAAAGAAAAGTAAAACATACCTAAATTGTTCAACACAGGCAAGATTGGCCATTATCACAGTTCTGCTGTTTCCATTGTTGCTTCCCTTGAGAACTTTCTCCTGGAATTTCTTATAGCTGCAAGTGTGTAATTTTGGTATATTAGTAATAGATAATCATAATTTGATAGTATTTGGAGTAGAATACAATACAATGCATTGTAACTTCAGGTCATGCAATTATTTCCTGCAAAAAGTGTATACTGTAGTACCTATTCAAGAAGTCCTTCAATAGGCACACAATTATCTGGACTTTGGACATGGCTCCCAAAACTGTCTCTATCGATTTCACTGCAGCATTAATAAACTAAAGGGACAGTGAAATAAAACATGTATTAAATTAATCCCTGTTAAAATCAACAACCTAATTTGTGACTAACTGAATAGTTAGAGCAATAAAGGCATGAGGATGCCAAATATTTCCTATATAATGTCTACCTGAATTACGTCGATGGCCAAGGGGCTAAAGTAACAGTCATCTCTGAGCTCAGGCACAGACCCCTCCATCCAGGCTTGCTCCTCCACCATCAGCACTTTGTTGATCAATGTCTGCACCTCTGTCTGAAAACAGGGCATCAACAAAACAATGCATCTAACAATCTCTGCACTCTTAGAAAAAACGGTGCTATCTATAACCTAAAATATAACATAAAAAAAGTTAATGTAATAAGCTCAGATACTTAGAAAAAAGGGTTCCAAAAGGGTTATTTGGCTCTTCCCATAGAATAACTATTTTTGGTTCCAGATAGAACCCTATTGGGTTCCATGTAGAACCCTTTCCCCAGAGGATCCTACATGGAACCCAAAATAGTTCTACCTGGAACCAAAAAAAGTGTTGGCTTATTACCATAAACTTTTTTTAATGATCCACAAGCCATCATTTACATCTCCAGATGAAATTGAGCCTGCATCTGACAGCAAGAAAATAATCCTGCAGCAACAGGAAATGTGAATTATTGTGTGGATTATAAATTGACATTTTTGGAGAGGTGGATACATTTTTAGTAAGGGCAAATTTTACGTGGAAATTACTAACTTTAGAAGCCTTTTAAACTTTGAATCGTTTTTTGTTGTTGCAAGATCCTACATCTGTAGATGGGCAAATCTAGGGCTCTATTTAATCCGTATCGTGGAAGTTCAGCGTTACAGCGTGATTTAAATTTAAAGACAATGTTCCCACGTTAGTGAAGACTTTATTCACGATAAACGCTGCATATGTTGGCTCGATATTACCTTCACATTTCTATCGCACAATCTGTAATGCTTCAGCGATACAGACTGAATAGAGCCCCTAATCTTTTGCTGTACAAAAACATAAACACATGGGTCAGAAAGCTGTGGTCCAGTTTGCAGGACACATTTTAATTGAAATCATATTTACCTCTTTGTGAGTAAGACATTGATTCTCCAATGGTGTTGTCAACTCCTCAGTCAACAGCTTTCCTAACATTTCAGGGTTAATCTCCTTGGTCAGTTCCGGATTTTGTAGAATTCTAAGACAAAAACCAGGAGTTACTATGCTAGTCAGTCACATTTCCTAACCTCATTATATAGTCTTTTAATAACCAAACACAAACAAGACATCACTCACTCTGGGTAGGCAACATTCACCCAATACAGGAGGTAAGAGCAGTCATCCATGCCCAGCCCATACTCTTCAATATTCCTCATCCCTGCGCTGAAGGCTTGGTGATACATCTTTCCATAGAAGTTGCAGATATCCATGTCCTCTGGGTAGCAGCCCTTCACATCCTTCACCACCCTCAGCAGGTCCTCCTGCAGCCGCCTGCCCTTCCCACAGACATCCCTCTGCAGGGAGGAGCGTAGCTTGTTGCTCTCTTCAGGAGGCAATTCGGCATTGTCCATACGCTCCTCCACCAGGCTCTGGAGGACAGTGTTGTGGTGACGTCTACACTCACTGGGCCTCCAGGCAGGCTGTTTACCCACCTGCTTCAGCCATCGCCTATCCTGCTCCTCCTCCTGTAGGATAGCTTTCACTGCAGACTTCAGAGCCTCAAGACTGCCTTCATCTGGACTGAAAGAACTCTTTACAGCCAGGTCTATTTGGCTGAGGAGGGCTTTGTGATCTCTGGTGAACTGCTCTTCCTCCTTCTCCCACTCCGTGGTCGACTGAACCACCTCTTCTGAGATCTGTCCATATAGACGCTCCTCTCTCTCAATCAGCTGTTGGCCAGCAGCAGACAGGCAATTTCTCTCAAGGTTCTGCTCAAAAGTCAACAACTCTGAGGGGAAAGACAACAAAGACTGTATAGTGTTTACAGTGTCTAAACTATATGCCATAAAACATTTGCATATGAATGTACTGTATGATATTGGTTATACTAACCATCTACAGATGTTATATAAACAAATTAATCAGTCATAAGGGAAATGTAAATTCCACAGGGATTTTGATAACCTTTGACAAGAAAGGAATCATTTGAAAATACGATGCAATGACAGATAAAAGGTAGAACTCATTGCAGTGTTTACTCACCCTCCAGAGGGGCAGCAATAACACTGGATGTGTTGGGGACATCTGGAGCAGTGATGTTGGTGTTACTCTTGGAATTCCGTCTTAGGATCCGGGGCAATGTTAAAGGTTTAAACTTTCTTCCATCTGATGTTGTCTTTCCACTGTGTTCCACTGAAGAGTTTGGCTCAGTGGATCCTGTTCCCAAGACTGTGTTTCTAGTCCTTAGGGTCCTCATCACTATAGTGAGACAGTCAGAGACAGATGGACACTTACTGCATTACCATCAGAGGTGGCATGCCGATGGGGGTGTTTTACAGACACAATGTGCAATAAACTGATGGTATTCAATCTGCTGCGCTGTTAAATATGGCAGCGACATTAACACAACACATAGCGAACTCATCAGTTTGGACCGTTTAGTATAACGGTTAAGCATTTCGCTACTGCTAAAAATGTGTATGTGACCAATACTATTTGATTTGATTAAGGTGTTAGTTTGACAGTCGCTGAACAGGGTTGGGTCCTGGTCGTGGTTAACCCCCCAAATTCTCTACAATATTTAAAAATGTAAGGCCTTTTTATCTGGCAATATCTTTATCTAACGTTACCCTAAAAAGTGGGTAAAAGATAAGATATATATTCTGCAGATATCATTGCTATGTATATTTTATTACTTCGAATTTTGAGATCATAAGCAAACATTCAGTATGTGTAAAAGAAAGCATTCAGTATAGACATACCTTAAGCCTGATAGAAAAATAAGTGTGAACCGAAAGGAATAGCTCTACTCTCCCGACAGGACTGACCACTTTACTTGTATAGCGTAGAACCAGAGTTGCCAACTCTCACGCATTGGTCGTGAAATACACGCATTGACCCACTTCTCACGCTCTCACGCATTGAAAAGTACTGAATTTATTTTTGTAATTAGTCGATTATATAGTCAGCGCCTTAACTTTTCAACTGTGCTCCAACTCATTCTGAAATCGGAGCATATTTGCGCCTGCAATTTAACATCACGAGCGGAACATCTATATTGGTCCTGCCTTGCCACACACTGTCAACCGCCACACATTGAAGAATATGATTGGTCTAAATATCTATGGGATCAAGATAATTGGTTGCATGTTTTAAAGAAACGCCCCTCAAGATTAGAGTGGCGCTGAATGGAGAGAAAGGCGGCATTCCAAAAATTTACAACACACCCACTTCCCCTCAAGCGTCAAATTAAGTGAACACTTCTGATCCTGACGTCTGACGAGTTTACACTTTTATTTGTATTAAACAGTAACATGTGAAACACAAAAAGCAGAACAGCCAGAGGGATTCCACAAAAAAATAAGGAAGATAAAAAATAAAATATTAATACAAATCCACACACACACATATATTTTGACAACAAAATAGGTAAAGGGGTTGACCAGATGCTTTTCAACTTCATCTGGAAAAATCGTACACATTATATTAGGAAATCTGTCGTTATAAACACATATGAATATGGTGGTCTCAATTTTTTGAATAAAACTTTTAAGATAAATTGGGCTAAACATTTCTTAAAGAATCCAAATTCAATTTGGAATTTCATCCCTCATTAAATCTCCACCCATTTAGGTGGCTTCAATTGTATGTAACTATAACATTCATAAGATTCCTACAAAATGATCTGCTTTTCATAGGCAAGTATCCTTAGAGTGGTCGTTAATATATAAACATACTTTTCCCCCGCATAGGTATTTCATTTTGAACAATAAGGATATTTGGTATAGAAACAAGTCTTTATTTTTTAATAACTGGTTTAATAATCATATCCTGCTGGTGAGTCAACTTTTCAATGCAGAAGGATTGTTACTCAATTATGAGGAATTTGTTATCTCGTTACAATATCCCTGTTACACCTAGAGAGTTTGCCATAGTCTTTGATGCTATTCTATTTGGAACTCTGTTGTTTAAAGATGTAACCCGACCTCACCTTCTGGACCTACCCTTGCTTAATCCAGTTGACTCTCCAATAGGAAAACTGTGTTTCTCCTTGCTCCCTCAGAACAACAGATCTATACGTGCTTTATTTCAAAGGGATATTTTATCCATTCCTTATGTCACAACTTACTGGAATACATTTGCCAATAATATCTGTTGGAAAAAAGTCTGGTTATTACCACACAAATACCTGCTTGTTAATAACAAGGTCAAAGAGGTCTCTTTCAGAATGATCCATAAGTATTACCCTGCAAATCATTACCCGAAGAAACAAAAAACACATTAACATTAACTGCACCCAGAAACAGTTTTGCATTCATTTTGGCATTGTCTACATGTAAAGAAATGATGGAAAGATATTCATAATATTTATAATTGTTAATATTCTTGATGTTTTGTTGTTTTATGGGAGAATGCGCTGCTCAGTTTCCTTAACTATAATAAGGATAAAGGAACATTTTTACCTCATGAATCTAATTGTGCTGATGGTAAAATGTCATATTCACAAATGTAAATTCACGAATAAAAAAAACATAATTCCGTGTTGTCTATAAGGGATTCGAGCAGTACATTAAGACCATTTTACATTCTACTAATAAGAAAGCTGTTAAAACAATGTGTGTATCTTTTCAAGTCTTTCTATAATCTGTAATTGTTTGTAGCCCCTTGCATATGTTATAATTGTCTGTTTGTATACTTATTGTATGTATACTGGGGTTTTTTTGCAATAAAAAACAAGAATAATTTAAAAAATATACAAACGACAAAAAAAATATGAAAAAAACAAAACAAAAATCTGTCAATTATGATTGCATGTCTACTTATATTAACTAACATTATATCATTATTAATAAACGCCTACAGTATGATAGCTAGCAAATTATTAAGTTAGCTAACATTAGCCTGCCTAGCTGGAACTTCTGAAGAAGGAAAATGTTTAATTTCTACATTTTTCAAAAGCTAACCAAACAAAAACAATGACCTTTACGTGCATTAGTAGCACAATTTCTAACTGATTTACATTCGTTTTGATTTACGCTGGTTGTTGACTCCACCATATTGACGTTGAGGTTTTAAATTTTGTCTGACTTCTTAGTGGATGAACAATTAAAAACGAGGGCTGAGGAATTTACGTTGCAAACTTAACCTTGCTTGGCTAATCATTTGAAAGACGACAAATATGGCCGCGGGAATTCCCCCAAGGGCATAAGGCGAGGGTAAGTAGACGAGGGTAAGTAGACGAGGGTGTGTTTTTTGAGTTTGAAACGTAGCCAGAGAACGTTCTCTGCTGAGTTTATAAAACTGTAAAAAGACGCTGTGGCAGCCCGTCAGGTGGGGGGTTTGAGCCCCACCTGTTTTGCATGTTATTTTTGCATTGATATGTGACGTTACCACGATTCAACTTTGTTTTTTTTCAGAGTTCCCAGCTGTCTTGAAAACACCATAAATCCAGTGAATGCTAGAATTTGATGCCAACTTTTGATGACAAAATTTGCCTATGAAGGACCGTCGCGCCACCTTCCTGTTCAAGTGAGCACAGCACAACAAGATGAGTCCAAAAATGTATTGTATGCTGTTGCGTAAATTATGTAACATGCCAGGGAGATATGTATACTGTAGCTAAGAAAGTAATACTAAGTGTATGTTGTTAGTAGCCCATGTCCCTCACCCTAATCAGTTGGTCATTTTCCCCTCTTAATTTAGCCTATTGTTCTGATTTGGTGGTGCACATGTAGCCTATAGCCTGTTTTAGATGACAACTTGTTTTCAGGAGATTTTATTATATATTTACTTTAATTAGTCTGGTCCATGGAACAATTGTCATTCTTAACAATTGGCAATGAGGCTATGTATTTTTGCAGCCATTCATGGACAGTTTTGAATAAGTCATACAAATAAGCATTTCTCCCATTATGACTATTTCCTGTGTAGAGCCTTGGTGTAGTGGTAACACTCCCAGGCACGTGGTGCATGCAACCTTCCACCTGAGAACAGGGATCATTGCCTGCTTCCAACCTTCCCACTGTTTCTAGCCTTTGCCTTTCTCCTTATTTCATTACTGTCTGAATAAAGTGTCAAACCACCTAAAAAATATCTTACAAAGTCACACCTATTGTCACGATCGTCGTAAGGAGTGGACCAAAATGCAGCGTGGTATGTGTTCATGATGATTTTTTTATTAAAGAAAGCACCGAACACTGAATACAAACTATACAAAACAATAAACGAATAACAACCGTGAAGCTATAATGAGAACTGTGCTGACACAAGCAACTAACATAGACAATCACCCACAAACAAATAGTGAAACCCAGGCTACCTAAGTATGATTCTTAATCAGAGGCAACTAATGACACCTGCCTCTGATTGAGAACCATACTAGGCCGAAACATAGAAATCCCCAAATCATAGAAAAACAAACATAGACTGCCCACCCCAACTCACGCCCTGACCATACTAAATAATATCAAAACAAAGGAAATAAAGGTCAGAACGTGACACCTATCCCACTTTTGTAGAAGTCCAGAATGAGAAAGTGTAGGTTATATAGAAATACAGTAATTATGCTCAAATTAAAAATTATTAAACAAAATAATGAGGATTTATATCAGCCTAATCGAGGTGAGATGACATCTCACATTTCAGTGTTCGTACTTGTAAACAAGGCTGCATGGGATTTCTCTTAATCCAATTCCGTGCAGCCAATGGCAATTTCGACTTTAGGGATAATGCGGGGAGAGCTTGTGGATTTGACTGCCTTAACGCAGTTTCACCTCCAACACCGTCCAAACATCAGCTATGTGGATGTTGGCTAAAGCGGATTTGATTGAATCGGCCATAAAACACTTTGAGGCTATGTAATTTATCACCTGTTTTAAACAGATAGACTATTGCATAGCTATGTCAATAATAACTACTGAAGAAGTGAAAGCTTAATTGTTAGATTTATTTTTCCGCTATGCAATGTCATTGAGTTCTAGACTTGAGAAATGATCATTCCTTACCTGCTTCATCCCTCAACCCTCGAAATAACTTCATTCTTCCACAGTGTGCGCTGATATTAATGATGGGTCAAGTGTTCTACCTCCCCTGCATGTGGTCCAGGTGAACTGAATGTTGCTTAGAAATAGACACCTCAGGAGGATACTGAGCTGTCTTTTATAAGACGGTTGAGCTGTTCTTTAGCAACATTGCTTCCTTCCTCATATGACGATATGGGTTTTCCTGTAGGTGTAGCTGACTTCTGTGATCTGATGCTTTGGAGTCTGTTTTCATAGAGCATGTCTCAACAGTCTCAAACATATTTCCCAATCCTACCATGTGCTGGGTTGGCCTGCATGCATCTCACATGATAAACAGGCAAATATGTATTGACTTCAAATAAAACTTTATGTACAAGATAATGATTACCTTTATGACACATTTGCTTGTCATTATAGCTACAATATAATTAATAAGCTGACACACATGAGTACAAAGGAAGGAAACTAAAGTTTTCACTTAACTAACAAATGGAGAAGACTGCATTTGTTTTGTGGTTTAATTCTCAAAATGTTATATTTCAAAACCTCACTACACAAAAACAGGACTGTGGGGTCCCCCCTAAAAAAAAACGATAGGCTAGATAATATCTGCAACGAAATGCATCTAAGTAGCCCGGAAATAGCTGTACTTTCACTTTCGTCAACGGTAAAGTTTTTCAACACTGAACATCAGGGGTGCAACTTTCACTGGGGACGGGGGGAGCATATCCCCCCCACATTCTGAAATTGCATTTTTACCCCCAGTAACGGTGTGCTTTAGGACCATATGGACACCTCCAAGCGGTCGGGTAAGCTGTTTGGAGTGTTTATCTGACTGGATTTAGGACCACTCGGACACTACAGAGCGGGCTGACAGGCTGTGTGAAGGCAAAGCTTCTGGAAGGTTGGCTGGACCAACATGGGAGAGTTGAGCATAGTTACGTGATGATTATGTGTTACGCTCTTTCCCTGAGTTGTGAAAGGAACAGAAACTGGCTACTTTTAGTTGACTGATGTAGCTGGCAAGGTAACTGCTGTTTAACTTAACAGGAAAAAAATGAAACTTGTGTTTATTCACAGTGCTGAGCTAGTATTGTAACTGACATGTGACGTTAGCTAATGTTTCATCCCCTCTCGACTGAGGTGAATGAATAAGCTACGCTAGTGAGTAGCTGCCATAGCCAGGTCAGCTCTAGCCTTTAGTTATCTGTCAGATAGCGATATGAGGTGGCTATTATTACTACATTAAACAGCAGTTGTTTGTATGGACATGTTTTGTAGCCTTTGTTTTGTCACGTTTCAGAAGTAAATTAACTTAGCAAGCTTTTGCCAATTGATAGAGAGATAGCTGGCCAAAAGTTGGCTTACATTAGCTATTATTTTTGCCTCAATCTAACTAGACCTGACTCAAACAATGAATCCATCGGCCAAACAATTGAAGATTGATATTCTGATGTTTTTTCAGTGCAATGTGGGTTGTATTAGTCAGTATGTCAATGTAACGTTATTGATCTGTCAGTTTCCCAGCTAATTCCCTTATTTTCACACTAACAGAAATAAACAGCTCTAATGTTACAGGCTTTACTATCATGGTGCACAGTAGAGGTTTGCACCAGACCAATTTCTTCCTCCAGCTCTCGCCTGCACCAGCTGGCTTTCTGTCCAACTCTCACCCGCTACCGCAAGAACTGGTCCCAAACCCAACCTCTGTCCTGCAATGTTATTTTAGGCGTATGTGATGCAGTTCACTTGCCAGCCATGGTCCCAGCAATTTTGCGCCCTATAGGCAATTTCAAAAGCGCAAAAATGATTTAAGAAATAGGTTAAATTACCAGAGATTCTCACATGGCCCTTATCAGCCAATGTGCTAGATGTAGTTTGAAGAGAGCAGAGTTGGAAAGACTTGCACTAATTCTTGAGCTATTTTTATTGCCTACCTTTTAGGAGTGGGAAGAATTTCAGGTGGAGAAATATAGGTGATCAATATTTAGGCCTTTTCTAGACAATGTAGTAAACTATAGCCTAATCATAGGCCTATTTAGAAAGTACATTTCCTTTGAAAGATAACTGTCCCGTGCTTCTCTGCCCATTCTCTTAAATGCATACCAGCAAAACCACTACACAACACATTAATTGCACTATAACTGTGACAAACGGTGCCCACAAACTGTTAGGGCCTACATAAAGCTGTCCCAACAGAAGAGTCCCAACACCTTACCACTGCTACACCTGGCTATTAGCGGAGCCTTGTCTGGCAGCGAAACAGTTCATTCAGCCTCAGTTACTGCCTTAAAAAAACATAGCTGATATGGCTGACTTGCAACCTGTTGAGGATATGGCAGACATACGCCCCCTTTGGAGAGATTGGGTACCCCTAGTAAACTGGAAAAAAAATCTGTCAAAAATTGTTAATATATGCAAATAAAAATTATTATTGGATAGAAAACACTCTAAAGATTCTAAAACCGTTGGAATTATGTCTGTAAGTATAGCAGAACTCACAGGGCAGGCATTCTTCCAAACTAGTTTCTGTGGCCATGAAAGTTGGAGCAACTTTGACGTCATGGCCCCCACCCTTCCCAACCAGCTATGATTCTGGGGACACTTTCTATCTCTTCCGCTAGATGTCCTCTTTCATTAGAGCTTCAAACCGTTCAAATCGCGCGAGAATTGACCCTATGGGAGTGAAATTAGTGCGTGCCACGAGAGAATAGGCTGTGCGTATGGGCGCGAATTGGTCACAGCCATTCCTTTGTTTCCAGCACTGAAGAGAAGGGCAGACGATGGCCGATTTGAATTGAAGTTTGTTTTGCACGTCTAAAACATCATAAAGCTTGCTTCTGCACTTAGTTTGACCTGTTTAGTCGACATATAATGTGTAATTTTGAAGTTTTGATGCGCAACTTATCCGGACCAGAGGACGTTTTGGGTGCATTTCAGCTGATGTTATTAGCAGTAGCTAATACAAAGACGCAAGACTTGAAACCAAACGATGTATTGGGTAAGTATGAAGCCTTCCAGAACATTCTGAACGAAGACCATCGAAGGTAAGGGAATATTTATGCTTAAATCTGTGTTTCTGTTGACTCCAACATTACGTGGAAATGTAGCTTGGAACTGAGCGCTGTCTCACAATATGGAATAGTGTGCGATTTCTGTAACGTTAAAAATAAATCTAACACAGCGGTTGCATAAAGAAGCAGTGTATCTTTCTAACTATATGTAGAACATGTATATTTAGTCAAAGTTTATGATGTCTATTTACGTTATCTTGCCGCGCTACATAGATTTCCTGCGGGCATTTTTGAGTAATTTCTGAAGGTGAACTCACTGTAAATGGACATTTATGGATATAAATGGCATATTATTGAAAAAAAAAAATATGTACTGTGTAATATGTCATATTACTGTCATCTGATGAAGATTTTCAAAAGGTTAGTGAGCGATTTATTTTTTAATCCTGCGTTTGTTGATTGCATGTTTTGGCTATTGAAATGAGCTGTGTCTGGTGGTGGTTTTACATATATATGTGCTATGTTTTCGCCGTAAAACATTTTAGAAATCTGACTTGCTGGCTAAATGAACAAGATGTTTATCTTTCATTTGAGCTATTGGACTTGTTAATGTGTGGAGGTTAAATATTTTTAAGAATATTTTTGCGTTCCATGCGCCACCGTTTCAGCTGCACGTGGGAGGGTTGATTCCCAATTGGGAACCAATATCGTAAACAGGTTTTAAACAAATGTGGTTTCTACTGAAAATTGAGATGTACAAACTACATTATGGCATAAGGGGATGACGAGCGGATAAGAGGCAATCCGTAATTTCAATTAAGACATTAATGAGCGAGCTAGGACGGCCGTAGTCAATATAACTAATTGTTCAGCACTTTTGAAATGTACAGCAACAGAATTCATTACATAGACCGTTCATACACAATTCTCCCTGGGCACCAAGTCAGAACTGTAGGATAAATAAAGGGGGCATAAAAGCAGACAATGAAAGCTCTTACAATATTCAATGATTACATTTCTCTAAAACAGGCTATAGGCTACATGTGCACCACCAAGTCAGAACAGTAGGCTAAATGATGAGGGGAAAAGGGACCAAATGATTAGGATGAGACACGTGGGCTACTAACAGCTTACTACACAACACACTTAAGTATTACTTTCTTAGCTACAGTATACATATCTTCCTGGCATTTTACATAATTTATGCAGCAGCATACAATACATTTTTGGACTCACCTTGTTGTGCTGTGCTCACTTGAACAGGAAGGTGGCGCGGCTGTCCTTCGTGGGCAAATTTGGCCATTCTCTGAATTTATGGTGCTTCCAAGACAACTGGGAACTCAGTAAACTTCAGGTCGGAGCTCTAGAAAGAGGCCTGAGTTCCCCACTTCCAATTCCGAGTTGGATGACCGTTCAAAACGTATTTTCTTGTGAAGAGGGCACGACAAAACCTATTCCCCCTCAGGAGACTGAAAAGATTTGGCATGGGTCCTCAGATCCTCAAAAGGTTCTACAGCTGCGTCTGGTATGGCAACTGCTCGGCCTACGACCGCAAGGCACTACAGAGGGTAGTGTGTACGGCCCAGTACATCACTGGGGCCAAGATTCCTGCCATCCAGGACCTTTATACCAGGCAGTGTCAGAGGAAGGCCCTAAAAATTGTCAAAGACTCCAGCCACCCTAGTCATAGACTGTTCTCTCTGCTACTGCACGGCAAGCGGTACAGGAGTGCCAAGTCGAAGTCCAAAAGGCTTCTTAACAGCTTCTACCCCCAAGCCATAAGTCTTCTGAACAGCTAATCAAAGGGCTACCCAGACCCCTATTTTAAGCTGCTGCTACTCCGTTTATAATCTATGCATAGTATAGTCACTTTAACTCTATGTACATATACAGTTGAAGTCGGAAGTTTACATACACGTAGGTTGGAGTCATTAAAACTTATTTTTCAACCACTCCACAAATGTATTGTTAAAAACTATATAACTATAGTTTTGGCAAGTTGGTTAGGACATCTACTTTGTGCCTGACACAAGTAATTTTTCCAACAATTGTTTACAGATTATTTCACTGTATCACAATTCCAGTGGGTCAGAAGTTTACGTACACTAAGTTGACTGTGCCTTTAAACAGCTTGGAAAATTCCAGAAAATGATGTCATGGCTTTAGAAGCTTCTGATAGGCTAATTGACATCATTTGAGTCAATTGGAGGTGTACCTGTGGATGTATATAAAGGGCAACTTTCAAACTCAGTGCCTCTTTGCTTGACATCATGAGAAAAAAAAAATCAGCCAAGACCTCCACAAGTCTAGTTCATCCTTGGGAGCAATTTCCAAACGCCTGAAGGTACCACTTTCATCTGTACAAACAATAGTATGCAAGTATAAACACCACGGGACCACGCAGCCGTCATACCGCTCAGGAAGGAGATGTGTTCTGTCTCCTAGAGATGAACGTACTTTGGTGCGAAAAGTGGAAATCGATCCCAGAACAGCAAATGACCTTGTGAAGATGCTGGAAGAAACAGGTACAAAAGTATCTATATCCACAGTAAAACAAGTCCTATATCGACATAACTTGAAAGGCCGCTCAGCAAGGAAGAAGCCACTGCTCCAAAACCATCATAAAAAAGCCAACTGCACATGTGGACAAAGATCGTACTTTTTGGAGAAATGTCCTCTGGTCTGATTAAACAAAAATAGAACTGTTTGGCCATAATGACCATCATTCTGTTTGGAGGAAAAAGGTGGGAGGCTTGCAAGCCGAAGAACACTATCCCAACCGTGAAGCATTGGGGTGGCAGCATCATGTTGTGGGGGTGCTTTGCTGCAGGAGGAACTGGTGCACTTCACAAAATAGATGGCATCGTGAGGAAGGGAAATTATGTGTATATATTGAAGCAACATCTCAAGACATCAGTCAGGAAGTTAAAGCTTGGTAGCAAATTGGTCTTCCAAATGGACAATTACCATAAGCATACTTCCAAAGTTGTTGCAAAATGGCTTAAGGACAACAAAGTCAAGGTATTGGAGTGGCCACCACAAAGCCCTGACCTCAATCCTATAGAAAATGTGTGGGCTGAACTGAAAAAACGTGTGTGAGCAAGGCCTACAAACCTGACTCAATTACACCAGCTCTGTCTGGAGGAATGGGCCAAAATTCACCAAACTTATTGTGGGAAGCTTGTGGAAGGCTACCCGAAATGTTTGACCCCAGTTAAACAATTTAAAGGCAATGCTACCAAATACTAATACTAAGTGTATGTAAACTTCTAACCCACTGGGAATGTGATGAAATAAATAAAAGCTTAAATAAATCACTCTACTATTATTCTAACATTTCACATTCTTAAAATAAAGTGGCGATCCTAACTGACCTAAGACAGGGAATTTTTGCTAGGATTAAATGTCAGTTATTGTGAAAACTTGAGTTTAAATGTATTTGGCTAAGGTGTATGTAAACTTCCGACAATTTGATTGGATCCCTTGGGGCAGGACGGGGTGACCCAGCTATATTGTGTGCAAGTTAAAAGAGCTCTACAGAACTATTAGGCCTATGATATGAATTATATGGAGGGTATACTGTTATGTGTAGGTGTGTGTGTTTTCATTCAACTTTTGTTTTCCAAAGCTTTTCCTTGAGACAAAAAAAAGATGGGAAGGATGTTGTGTTGGGGAGAGTTGAGTTATTGAATAGACTGGTGGGGGTCGGGCATGTAGGCGGCTTGGGTCGGCTGGGTGGTCTGCCTGAAATTTTATATAGAGGATGTCTTAAAGAAAATCAAAAGTTTTAAACATTGTTTATTTGTTAGGCTATTGGTTAAAAGGTGCAACACAACATTGATTATTGAATTATCATGGATCTAGTTCAGTCTTATCAATCACTTAACCATATTTAATAATCTCTTATCTAGCTTGATGACTGTGGGCATTTTTGCTTACTTTTTGTTCTAAAGAGAGACGGCTAGAAGTGTCATGGGTCATATTAGATTGTGTAGAAATGCAGGAAATGTGCTTTAGATGCCCCCCAAAATGGGAGGGCCCCGAGACCTCCGGCCAAGTTATGTCCCCCTCTGCAAAATAGCACTGCTGGGTGATTCAAAAAGTCATAGTCAATCGATCAATACTATAATAATACTCTTAGACAAATTTGTATTTATTTATTTACAATATGTAGAATCTATGAGAATAGAAAGGTTCAGAAGTTTTGTGAAACATCACAGCACAGTTCAAAAATATGGCAAATGAAATGGTGTTCAATATATGGCAAAACTGGATGGTGTTCAGAGATCGATGGGAAGGGTTGAGTGGAGCTGAAGGATGGGACTAAAAACAAAAAGATAACTACTGTAAAATATACTGTGTCCGTAAAATGTATATAGCATGTATAATCTGGAAGTAGAAGCCTAAGTGTTGTTGGCCATTAGTTTATGCCAATTAGGGGAGGGATGGTAGGGTTAGGGGAAAATAATCAAGGAAAAAAAAAATATATATTAATAGACATATTTACAAATAAAGATATGGGGGATTGGAAATGCAGACAATTACATTGAGGGAAGACACAATCTGCTATATTAAAGCTGTTCTTTCATTTAGCATTATTATTTGTGTCCTAAGCTTCTTTTTGCGACAGTGGGCTGTAGTAACAATACATGATAGGAAACAAACGAGGCGTCTTAAAGCATCCCTTTGATTACATTAATCATTATTCTCAGTTTGATTTGTGCGAGGTGATCCTACTTGTGATACAGTATGTTATTTTTCTCAGACAGTTTGGTTATCATCTCTGTCGTAGGCTCCTGTATCTAGGTCCGTTTATTAGCTGTCTGGGAGGAGGAAGCAGAAGAACGGAATGTCAGCCAGACGGTCTGTATTGGTGACGGTGACCTGCATATCACTGAAGAGGGCTCTTCTATTATCTCCAATGTTCCCTGCGGTTCCCAGTTCCCTCTTCAGCTCAGTGAAACGCTGCAGGATCGCCTGTCTCTCCCTGCCCCGCATCAAGCCCCTGAAGTAGAGCACAGCCGACAGGTGCTTCTTACTGCAGACCGAGACAAAAAAATTAAGTGAATCTTGACATGTAGTTTACTAAAGTTCAAAATCAACAAATCACATGTCAGAGAGGTTCACAAAAACCCAGACCAGGACAATGTTCTGGGATAGTACAGCACAACATACAAGTGGTCATGCCTCATCGGGGAACACCCCGAACACCCCCCCCCCCCACTGTCAACCCTGCTTTGTAGTCAATTCAATGGGCTTTTTTCACATGGGAAACATTGCCAAATCAAGTGAAATAGATAAACAAAAGTGAAATAAACAAAAAATGAACAGCAAACATTACACTCACAAACATTCCAAAGCAATAAAGACATTCCAAATGTCATTATGGACAGTGTTACAAAAAGGGAAAATAAACATAAATATGGGTTGTATTTACAATGCTTCACTGGTTGCCCTTTTCTTGTTGCAACTTGTCACAAATCTTGCTGCTGTTATGGCACATTGTGGTATTTCACCCAATGGATATGGGGGTTGTTCAAAATTTGATTTGTTTTCGAAATCTTTGTGGGTCTGTGTAATCTGAGGGTAAGTATCACTCACCAGGCTCAGGCGGGTCTTGCCCCTCCTATGTACATCATGCATTTACTGCTCTCAGGAACAATGCTTTCTGCTCCCTCTCAATCTGCTACAGTCAACATGCTTCCCCTGTCTGATGAACACTGCTAACCACTGACCTACTTTATCTTCCACTGCTGTTCTCTCTTCACAGCAACAGGGCCATAACAGAGTCAGAGTAGAATTCATGATGTTTTTTTAACTTGCTCTTTTTTTGTAATTTATACTGTGCATATTACACCGGTATACTCTGTTGATTACCAAAATCAACAGATACAAGATGTGACCACAGGAAGATGCATGGTATTACCTGATGTCTGGGTAGTCAGCAACTAAAAGTTTCAGGTGGTTCTTTATGTCCCTCTTGTTTGTTTCCCCAATGATGTTACTCAGGTGGTCTCCTACTGGGTGGAGCCAGTCATGGGTTGTCTTATAGAAGAGGAAAGTATGTGTGTTTCTTGTAGTCTTGAATGGTTATAACACGTAATTTGTTTATGACAGCCTTTCTGAATATACAAAGTAACGTTCCTCAAAACACAAAAGACATAACGATGAAACAAATCGATGTACTGTAGTATTCTACATTTTAAACAATGTTGAATGAACATGGAATGTGTGTGAATGTAAATTGAAGAAGTGTTAGCTACCATTTCCTGAAACAGATCCTTGAGTTTATCCCACTGCACCCTCATCTTGGTGGCAGCTTTGTCATGCTTCCTGTTCTTACAGGAGTAGTTGTTTTTCATCAGCTGGGAGACATACTCTTTCACCACGTAGTAGTGCAAGCAGCTCAAAAAGGTCTGATGCAGAGGAACACAGGGGCAAGAGAAAAAAAAAAGAGAAATTAAAGTCTGCTGTTTTCACTGTTTCCATTCTCTTTCACATGACTGACATCATCCTAATCAACTAAGTGACATCCATCCTCCTCTCCCTTTTACTGCTTTTCCTGGCAGTTCACTGACATTTCCACATCAACTCAAGAAGCTACTTGAATCCATTTTCCATTCTATGCATGGTCACCTTCCAGCAACACTCTTTAGGAAAGAGAATAGCAGGGAGGCTGCTGGCCCGGACACGGTCTCTCCAGTTCTGCATTCAATACCATCATCCCAGAACTGCTACAAGACAAACTCTCCCAGCTGAATGTGTCCAGCTCCATCTGTCATTGGATCACTGAATTCCTGAACTCCCACAAGTGCAAGTGGAAGGACATCACAATGGTCCCCAAGAAGGAACACCAGCGGATGTACTACTTGCGGCAGCTGAAAAAACTGCTAATTATTTTATAGCTCTATGCTCACTCTACCTAGTTGTATTATATAATGTATGTGAACTTTGTTTAAACTCCGGTGTCTGTATTCTGTCTCTTAATGTTGTCTATCACTAGCAGCACCATATCACCAAGTAAAATTCTGAGTATTTGCTTAATTGAGTGTTATAACCTTCATTTAAAACAATATGAACAGCACTTCCCGATTCCTTACCTGTACATATGGAGGTCTCATTTGTAAACAGCGATGGGTCAGCTTCTCTGTCCTGCTATACAGCTGTTGGAAGTCCTCATCTGTGGAGAGCCACTTCCTCGTCATCATTCTCCTGAGGTAGGGCTGGAAGAAACAGACGCATATTAACCCACCCATTCCCTCACAAATGTTTTGTTTGATCACCCATCCATAACATTGACAGCAGGAGCAATTGAGAGCTTAGTTTAAAAGCCTTTACAAAAACATGTGCAAGGAGGAAATCAGTAGGCTACCAAACTAAGTAACTTCCAGGTCACCCGAGACAAGTAGCAAAGACAGATCTCAATCACCTCAACACACTCTGATCAACTCAGGCTATCAGGGCATTTGTAGAACAGAGGACAAGGTCAAAGGTCAATCAAACTTCCCTCCCTAACCTACCCTGACATCATTTTTAAACTGGTCCTCCAGGCTCTGGACCAGTCTATTGACCAGGCCATCCACCTCTCTGCTGAGATGGTCCACCTGTGTTGGGCAGCTCTCCCTGTAGCCCTCCATATGCTCCCTGGAGGAAGAGAAAGAGGGAAATGAAAGAGATCAGGTCAGGTTGTCATTCATACACACCTATGTTCAATTCATCAGAACACTACATTGGGGAAGGGGGGGGGGGTGAAGGGGGAATGGCGTGAGGGTTTCAACAGGGGTTGTCAGAATTATGTTTTGTTTGTGAAACTATGTGATGTTTCTTGTGAAACTGGGGGGTTTTCAGAGTCTGTTTGGAAACATTTGTGACAGATGGATTTGGTAATCTGGGGAAGAAGGGCTATGCTGTCTTGATAGAGCTGCGTGATGTGATTATCCAAACAAACATTATGCCAATAGTAGAAAATAAGGCTAAACAGTATAAAGTTATATCTGGCCATCTGAGTGTCCTGTCTCCTTGAACATGAATAACTAAATCTGCAGGAGAGAATTCTGACTTTTTCTGCCCATTTCTAATACTATGTTCCTCTTTTTTGACTGACATAGGCATGCTGTGGATTGATTCAGTGGCATTACCAGCTCTTTGAGCATGGAGAGAGGTCTTTCTCTTTCTACAGCTTAAACCCCTAGGCAGTTATTTTGCGCAGCTTCGTTTCCCCGAAACCACGTGGTGTTTCTCTCTTTAGACTGGCAGTGATATACTTCAGAAATACCTGGAAACAGCTTTGCTCAATACACTTTCACTTGTACAATAATATGATATAGTGTGCCACTGAGCCTGCATGTTAGTGTGTTTGAGTATGTTTGAGTTGGTTTGTAAGATACTGTACATATTTATCCATAATTCAACATGACTTGTGTATTTTTTATGTTTATCTTGAACAGCATCTTGCAGGCAGGGTAAATTACCTTATTTTGGTTCCACAGAAAATGCACATGAAATAACTGCTCTCTTATAGTTGTTCAAATTGTCCCAGTTTTCCATCACACTTCTGTTGCATAAGTGGCAACTTCAAATCAGACATAGTGAAGTTAAACTTGTACCTAAATGCATGACATTATACCACTAAAATATGGTTGCAAACAAAAAATGTGCATCAAATCACTGAGATAGTATGTTACGGACACTGTTCTTCTGATCCAAGACTTCTGTTCTTAGGTCAACCTTTTAGGCAGCAGTCAAATGTTTAGTTTATTCACACCTTCCTTTGGTGAATGTACCCCAAAGTGTCTGGCAAGCTGAACTGACTGCCTAGCAACTGTTGTCCAGGACATTCTAGTCTACATTGTGGGTGGCGGAAAGGGAAAGGGGGATACCTAATCATTTGTCCAACTGAATGTATGTATTCAACTGAAATGTCTCTTCCGCATTCGGGGGTAGTGTTGTTTACCGGATGTAGTGAAGAGGAGTCAAGACTTACATAAGAGCTGTAAAGCTGTTGATGTAGGTTATCTGATAGTCAGCCCAAAGTGAAGGGTTTTCCACACTGTTACAGCAGTACCTTAATTTAGTCTCAAATCTATGGAGATGGTGAGAAAACATATATAAGGCATGGGGTTATTAACAAGCAAATGAGAAGGCCCGGTTTTGTTTTTCCAGTGAATAATGGTTAGGATAGAGATAGAAAAAGCAGACTCAAATAACATTTTATTGGTCACATACACATGATTAGCAGATGTTATTGCGAGTGTAGCGAAATGCTGTTGCAGGTCTGTTGCAGAGCATACCGTTTGGGAAACTGCTGTAACTCTTCTAGGCAGGAACAGACTACTCTCATCTCCAGGTTCACATCAATCCTCTTGGAGTTAACAGCATTGCTCTTAACATTCTACAAAGAAAGCAACATCAGTTTCAACTCTTACAAAGTTGTAGCCTGTCACTACAATCAAAATGTAACTAAGTAGGCAATGTTGCCCTCTAATGGAGATATGACAGTATTGCAACGTGAAATCATGACAAAACAATACCGTCCAAATATCCATGTGTATGTCAGAGTTCAAGAAGTGTTCATCATCGGTCTCTGGTGCCTGTTTCTTTATCCAAATGTCCTCATTTTCAAGCTCTAATATTTTATCCAGCGAAGCTCTCATGTCCTCCTGGAAAAGACATGGAAAGCAAAATAATAAAAGGCTAAAGGACTGATGAGCAAAATATAACAAAAGGTTTTGTGAACTCTTCTAGTGTACCTGCTTTCAATCTGAATTCCTCCTAAACATCTTTCCATCTGTCTCTTAGGAGTGTTCGATCCCTTACCTTAGCCCGCATGCAGTATTTCCCCTTGAGCTGGTCCAGGAAGCCCTCCTCCAATGAGAGGCCTGTTTTCTCAGCCTCCATCTCTGGTCTCAATGAAGGACTGCCCATTATCTTCTCACTGTTCAACAGGGATGGTGTCTCTCAGATACAATAATACTCACCATTTTGAGTCTTAGAAAACATTTTGTTTATATACACTGTAATTCTTAGTCAAGACAATGACTTTTAGTCTTCCTCACCTCTCATAGCGATTGATGATCCAGTCCAGCAGGGCGTAGTAGTCCTTCAGATCTGTCACCTGCTGCTGAAGCGTGTTCAGGTGCTGGCTGACAGCACCATGGTAACAGCTCATGTAGGTGCTGAACACGTTGAAGCTGGGTGGGTAAGAGCCCTGCAGCTCTCTCTTCACCTTCTCCAAGTTTTCTACGATGGCCTTGCCCAGCAGACCCAGGTGGATAGCCAGCCAGGAGGCATTCTGCTCGGGCCTGTCCAGAGGAACTCTCTTCAACGTTGCCTCGACCCCCTCGCTCACAGCCTCCCTCCAGGCACCCCGCCAGTCCCCTAGCCCAACCATGCCCCCAGGCTCTGCCTCCCTCTTCTCTTCCTCCTGGATGACGCGGGCCACATGCATCAGGAGCTCCTTGTTGAGGGAGGGAAGGCTGTTGGAGTTGCGCACTATCTCCTTCACCTTTTCCTGCATGGCTCTGTAAAGGATGCTCAGGTCCTTCTCCTTCTTTGCCAGCTCCATGGGGGAGGCCTCCTCCGTGCACTCATCCCTCTCCCGCTGGAACTCCTGCCGTAGGGAGAGGAGGTTCAAGTGGGCCTCCTCCAGCACCTCAGTCTTAATCAGCTCGTTGATCTGCATCACTGGAAATCAAGAGCAGACAGAGTGAAGGCCTTAGTGCATAGAGAGACGACTTTATTATCCGTCTGTGGAAGTTCAGGCTGTGTTACCCAATACACACATACTGCACACACAAGCGTAGTGATTTACATCACAGATAAGATCTCTTGTGATCTCTGTTGCTAAAACAAAGAAAGATGGACGAGACAAATCAAAGTGAGAGAGAAAGAGAGTGAGTGAGAAAGAGGGGGAGTGAGAGAGAGAGAGGGGGGGTGAGCCTCACCTGAGAGGGGTGTGTGGGGTATCTCTGGGAGTATGTATGACTCTTTGATCTCTACGCTCTCCTCCCCCGCTCTCTTCTCCTCCACTGTGATCTCAGTGACAGACTGGAGCGGCTCCTGTTTGAGGGTCTTGTCCTTCTTATTCCCCACAAGTCGCAAACTCCGTCGAATGGAAGCCCCCTTCTTCAGAAGAGAGTCCCCAATGGTTGATGGGTCTATAGATGGCCAATACAGAGATCAGATTATGAAGACCTTAAAAAGACTCAGGATATCGCAACGGAGCTCACTAGAATTCTGTCAGTCAAAAATAAGTATTTGTGCTCATCTTTGAACAGCATTTATGCCTACTGCAAACAGCCTCTAAAAACATCCATTGACAAAAACAAGTTATGGTTGGTTGGGTAAACAGTGGTGTACCTGAGTGTGTTCTGGAGTGTTTTTTCTGGGATGGTGGTGAATCTTCTGCAATCTCTCCTCCCTCCTTTATTTGGAAGAACCCAACCGGACTCTTCAGGGGAGAGCCCACAGGAGACCCAGCAGTCAAACCTGAGTGAGAGAGAGAGAGTTGCTGCCCAGCTAGCACCTAATGCCAGGAGAATCATATGTTTCTTAGAGCTTGGTGAGAGCGTGGTTGTCCTATGGTTATTTTACATACAACCTACCCACAATGATCTGGGAAGGATGCAGGATAGCCAGGTAGCACATAACGTTCTGAGAACCATATGTTTCTTAGGTAGGAATTTCAGCATAACGTTTCCTACAGGTTCCTACATGGTTCTACTTAAAATCATGTTCTCAGAACATTAACAAAACTTTCCATAAAACCACAAGAAAACACTAGTAACGTTCAAAGAACGCTACTTAAAAACATTTACATTCCACTCTCAGCTTCAACAAAACTCTCTCTATCCTCTATCTTGTTAAGTGTGCTTAAGTGTTCCACTAATTGGCCACACCTGATCTTAATGAGTGCTCGTTTCCTTTAAAATGGGGTCTGTTTGAACAGAGTAAAATGAACAGTTTTATATGAGTTTAAAAAAATGACACGCTAGCCCCATCCTGGTGGCGCAGAGGACTAATTCCTTGGATAGAAGACAGAAGATCAGAGGTTAGAATCTCACTGACGCCATGCCACAATAAATAAGAAATGTTTTTGCATGATTAATGCAGAAGAAAATGAATTTCTGTGTGTCCCAACTGTGCTTGGAGTTCAAAACAGTTAACCCAAAGTAAGCTAGCAGTACTATTAACAGTATTACTGAAACATGTTCTCAGAACAATTTCTAAAGGTGCACTATGCAGATTTCACTGCCATTTTCTGGCAAAAATTACAGTGGGGCAAAAAAGTATTTAGTCAGCCACCAATTGTGCAAGTTCTCGCACTTAAAAAGATGAGAGAGGCCTGTATTTTTCATCATAGGTACACTTCAACTATGACAGACAAAATGAGAAGAAAAGAAATCCAGAAAATTACATTGTAGGATTTTTAATGAATTTATTTGCAAATTATGGTGGAAAATAAGTATTTGGTCACCTACAAACAAGCAGGATTTCTGGCTCTCACAGACCTGTAACTTCTTCTTTAAGAGGCTCCTCTGTCCTCCACTCGTTACCTGTATTAATGGCACCTGTTTGAACTTGTTATCAGTATAAAAGACACCTGTCCACAACCTCAAACAGTCACACTCCAAACTCCACTATGGCCAAGACCAAAGAGCCACCAGAAACAAAATTGTAGACCTGCACCAGGCTGGGAAGACTGAATCTGCAATAGGTAAGCAGCTTGGTTTGAAGAAATCAACTGTGGGAGCAATTATTAGGAAATGGAAGACATACAAGACCACTGATAATCTCCCTCGATCTGGGGCTCCACGCAAGATCACACCCCGTGGGGTCAAAATGATCACAAGAACGGTGAGCAAAAATCCCAGAACCACACGGGGGGACCTAGTCAATGACCTGCAGAGAGCTGGGACCAAAGTAACAAAGCCTACCATCAGTAACACACTACACCGCCAGGGACTCAAATCCTGCAGTGCCAGACGTGTCCCCCTGCTTAAGCCAGTACATGTCCAGGCCCGTCTGAAGTTTGCTAGAGAGCATTTGGATGATCCAGAAGAAGATTGGGAGAATGTCATATGGTCAGATGAAACCAAAATGTAACTTTTTGGTAAAAACTCAACTCGTCGTGTTTGGAGGACAAAGAATGCTGAGTTGCATCCAAAGAACACCATACCTACTGTGAAGCATGGGGGTGGAAACATCATGCTTTGGGGCTGTTATTCTGCAAAGGGACCAGGACCATGTATCATGAGATTTTGAGTGAAAACCTCCTTCCTTCAGCAAGGGCATTGAAAATTAAACGTGGCTGGGTCTTTCAGCATGACAATGATCCCAAACACACCGCCCGGGCAACGAAGAAGTGGCTTCCTAAGAAGCATTTCAAGGTCCTGGAGTGGCCTAGCCAGTCTCCAGATCTCAACCCCATAGAAAATCTTTGGAGGGAGTTGAAAGTCCGTGTTGCCCAGCAACAGCCCCAAAACATCACTGCTCTAGAGGAGATCTGCATGGAGGAATGGGCCAAAATACCAGCAACAGTGTGTGTAAAAGACTTACAGAAAACATTTGACCTCTGTCATTGCCAACAAAGGGTATATAATAAAGTATTGAGATAAACTTTTGTTATTGACCAAATACTTATTTTCCACCATAATTTGCAAATAAATTCATTAAAAATCCTACAATGTGATTTTCTGGATTTTTTCTCTCACAGGCCTCGCTCATCTTTTTAAGTGGGAGAAATGGCACAATTGGGGGCTGACTAAATACTTTTTTGCCCCACTGTATAATAGTTTACCTACTTTCAGTTAATGTGACAAAACAAGCAAGTATAGTGTAGAGAATCATTATACCATCTAAATCCCTAGAAAATCTTGCATTTACATTTTCAGCTGGTGTACAAAACCAAAAGGAAAAGACAAAAATGAAATTTAAGAAAGGGCAGCATAGAAATAGTGCACATAGAACAGATCTACCACTTCGTAGACTTGCTTTCAATGAGAATGACAGATCTATAACTCACGTTTCTATGTGAATTTGGTTGGGTAGCCCAAAAAGTTAGAATTCCTTTCAAATAACCTATAATTTATGTTCTCGGAACGTTAATAAAAACCTCCCAGGAAAACTTTCAGGGAACCATTGTAAAATGTTCTAATAACCTTCCTACACCCTAAAAATGTACATTCCAAGAACAGTCGAAATAATCACTTCCGTTCTCAGAACATAAAAAAAAAAGTTTTACCGGTTAGGAAACATATCGCTTTTTTTTGAAGAATCAATGGAAAATCATACATTCCCACAACTTCCAAGTAACCAAATGTTCTAGCTGGGTGATCTCTTTGACTTTGATATTGAAAGAGAGAGAGACAGACAGAGCCTTACCTGAGGGGGGTATGAGGGGTATCTCTGGGAGTAATAATGACTCATTGATCTCTTCTTTCTTCTTCTCCCTCTTCTCCTCCACTGTGACCTCAGTGACAGATTGGAGCGGCTCCTGTTTGAGGGTCTTGTCCTTCTTATTCCCCACAAGTCGCAAACTCCGTCGAATGGAAGCCCCCTTCTTCAGAAGAGAGTCCCCAATGGTTGATGGGTCTATAGATGGCCAATATAGAAAACAGATTGACAGTGGTTCCCAAACTTAATCTTATCAAACAAAATAATAACATTTATCTTCAAATAGATATACGAATACAACCTTCTAGTGTCAACTAAGGACCTTTTACACTATTGGAACGCACTGTCATGTCATTATTATGTGTTGGAACAGCCTGCGGGACCTAAAATGTTGTAAATATGAACATACAGCGTTAACTAGGGGATTATCATTTTCCCAAATGGGGTCCTCTGCATTTTCTGGTGTCAATTTGGGGTCATGTGCAGTAAAAGTTTAGGAACGCCTGTATTACAGAAGGGTATCCCAACAAAGCTCTCTAGAATTCTCTCTGTGAAAGAGATGTATTTGTGCTTGTCTTTGAACAGCATCTATGCCTAGTGCAAATAGCCTTTAAAAACAACCATTGACAAGAACAAGTTCTGGTCGGTTGGGTTAACAGCAGTGTACCTGAGTGTGTTCTGGAGTGTTTTTTCTGGGATGGTGGTGAATCTTCTGCACTCTCTTCTCCCTCCTTCCTTTGAAAAAACTCACCTGGACTCTTCAGGGGAGAGGCCACAGGAGACCCAGCACTCAAACCTGAGAGAGAGAGAGTTGCTGATCTCTTTGACAATGAATACCAGTAGAAATGTAACTACTTTTTCAGTGTAATAGTGGGTGTGCTGACTGTTTGTCTGTGTGCGAACAAACGGAAAGTCGTACAGTCACACACACGCACAAACAGAAAAAGATACTACGTTGGCAACTGGTTAAGCAGCTTCTGTCAGATTTGTTATTGTACGAAGGTTAGATATGTTAGTGTATATCCTGCTTGGTTGGGAGCTGTTTTCTGATTAAGATAGGAATGTAAGTTATTGAGTAATGAGGAAAACCCCCTGCTCAGTCTGGCCTATGTCAGGCTGAAAATAAATAAATACAAGTCCCCAATACAGTGCATAGGAGAGTCCTTCCTGTAATTTATACTGTCATTCTATGTCTCCTGAGACTTCCTCTTCCCATGACCTTGGGAAGCCATTTCTTGACTAAAGAGGATATTTCATAACTCACTTAATTTGACAGAGGGATAAACCCGAGTAAAACTTACTTGGTGAGTGAGTGGGCGGCAGCTGATGGGTCAGAGATGTCACTTCAGGGTCAATACTGTCCCCCCCCTGGTCTGAATAGGGTCTGTCCTTTGACCCTTTGCTGTTTGAGGCCAGAAGACTCCTCTCTCCAACCCGCTTCATGCTCTCCCTGAATTGCTTCATCATCCCCAGTTTCTTCTCCTTCACCGGGCCGTCGGGTTGGGTCTTCCCATTCCTCTCCATGGTGGATTTGAGGGAGGATCCGTCTTCTAGACCCTGAGCTTCATTGACCTCCTCCATGTCCCCAGGTTCCACAATCTCTGCCATCTGATCACCGCTTGCCATTGAATGTCCCTGGTTACTAAAATAAAAATGTAGGGGAAAGATGAAAAATGTCTCTAAAAAATAAATCTCTTGAGTCAGGTAAGGCGGTGTCTGTGGAATGTGTTGTTAAAAGTGCCTGTAGCTTTTGGTGACTGTCTCAGCAGTCAGCAGGAACAGCTTCTGTTTACAGAAAACATGCTATTTTCTCTTGAAGGTAAGAGGGACAGGGACAGTATAACGTGTACACTGGGAGTCGGGAAGCAATGACAGGGAGTGAATAATTTAATTAATAAATGAACGTGGAACAAAAAAAGAAACCTGAGCAGTGTACAAACATGGACCACAAACAGAGGAACAGGAACAATAACGCCTCGGGAAAGAACCAAAGGGAGTGACATATATAGGGAAGGTAATCAGGCAGGTGAGTGAGTCTAGGTGAGTCTGATGAGGCACTGATGCGCGTAATGGTGGTGACAGGTGTGCGTAATAATGAGCAGCCTGACGACCTCGAATGCCGGAGAGGGAGTGTATGTGACAGTACCCCCTCCCCGATGCGCGGCTCTAGCCGCAGGACGCTGACCAGAAGGACGGTCCCGAGGACAAGGAGCGGGCCGGTTGCTTCTTCTGAGGCGCGGGAGCCTGCCGACCTGGCTGAGGAGTTGGAGACTGCCGAGCCAACCCCGTCTTGTAAACCTGATGAAACGGCTGAGGCATGGAAACCGGTCGAGCCAGCTGAGGCATCCCTGGTTGCGGCACCCGAACCCAACGTCACCCATACTCACAAAAAAAAATGTAAATCCCTGATGCTCCACTTTGGTGAGGTGTTACTCTCTAACGTGTACGCTGGGAGGAGTCGGGAAGCAAATACAGGGAGTGAATAATTTAATAAATAAACAAACATGGAACAAAACAAGAAACACAAGCAGTGTACAGACATGGAACACAAACAGAGTCACAGGAACAGAAACAATAATGCCTAGGGAAAGAACCAAAGGGAGTGACATACACAATTTTTCAAAAGTTTGGGGTCCTTGTCTTTGAAAGAAAAGCAATTTTTTTTGTCCATTAAAATAACATCAAATTAATCAGAAATACAGTGTAGACATTGTTAATGTTGTAAAAGACTACTGTAGCTGGAAATGGCTGATTTTATATGGAATATCTACATAGGCGTACCGAGGCCCATTATCAGCAACCATCACTCCTGTGTTCCAATGGCACGTTGTGTTAGCTAATCCAAGTTTATAATTTAAAAAAGATAATTGATCATTAGAAAACCCTTTTGAAATTATGTTAGCACAGCTGAAAACTGTTGTTCTGATTAAAGAAGCAATAAAACTGGCCTTCTTTAGACTAGTTGAGTATCTGGAGCATCAGCATTTGTGGGTTCGATTACAGGCTCAAAATGGCCAGAAACAAGGAACTTTCTTCTGAAACTCGTCAGTCTATTCTTGTTCTGAGAAATGAAGGCTATTCCATGTGAGAACTTGCCAAGAAACTGAAGATCTCGTACAACAATGTGTACTACTCCCTTCACAGAACAGCGCAAACTGGCTCTAGCCAGAATAGAAAGAGGAGTGGGAGGCCCCGGTGCATAACTGAGCAAGAGGATAAGTACATTGGAGTGTCTAGTTTGAGAAACAGACGCCTCACAAGTCCTCAAATGGCAGCTTCAATAAATAGTACCCGCAAAACACCAGTCTCAACGTCAACAGTGAAGAGGCAACTCCGGGATGCTGGCCTTGTGAGGCATCTGTTTCTCAAACTAGACACTAATGTACTTGTCCTCTTGCTCAGTTGTGCACCGGAGCCTCACACTCCTCTTTCTAATCTGGTTAGAGGCAATTTGCGCTGTTCTGTGAAGGGAGTAGTACACAGCGTTGCCAAGAAACTGAAGATCTCGTATAATTTCTCGTATTGAATAGCCTTAATTTTTCCGAAAGAGAATGGACTGACGAGTTTGTATTTCTATTTATTATGGATCCCCATTAGTTGCTGCCAAAGCAGCAGACTCTTCCTGGGGTCCAGCAAAATTAAGGCAGTTTATACAATTTAAAAACATTACAATACATTCACAGATTTCACAAAACACTGTGTGCCCTCAGTCCCCTCCTCCACCACTACCACGTATCTACACTACTAAATCCATGTGTATTTATAGTGCATATGTCAACGTGTGTGTGTGTGTGTGTCTGTGCCAATGTTTGTGTTGCTTCACAGTCCCCGCTGTTCCATATGTTGTTTTTTAATGTTTTTTTTAAAACTATGTAGGGAGTATTATATTCTAATATGTCGCTAGGCCAGGGACAAACAATTCACAAGTCACTGCTAAGAATGTATTTTTTATAAAAGTCTGTCTTCAGTAGGGATTTAAAAATGGGCACTGAATCTGCAAACCTGACCATTCCAAAGTCTAGGCGCTCTAATGGCAATTTTAGACTTGGAATGGTCAACAGTGCTTTGCTAGAGGATCTCAGGCTGCGTCCCCACTCGTAAAGAGATCAAATATCTGAGATACAGGATAGTGCTAAACTGAGCCTTAAACATGATTAATACAAGTGAAAAATCTATTCTAAAAGTGATTGGTAGCCAGTGTCACGCCCTGACCTTAGTTATCGTTGTTTTCTTTATTATTTTGGTTAGGTCAGGGTGTGACGAGGGTGGTATGTGGGTTTTTGTATTGTCTAGGGTTTTTTGTATGTCTAGGAGTTTTTCTAGTCTAGGTGTTTATATGTCTATGGTTGCCTGGATTGGTTCTCAATCAGAGGCAGCTGTTTATCGTTGTCTCTGATTGGGAACCATATTTAGGTAGCCATATTCCTTGGTTTATCTGTGTGTTATTGTCTATGTGTAGTTGCATGTCAGCACTCGTTGTATTAGCTTCACGGTTGTTTTGATGTTTTGTATAGTTTGTTAAGTGTTCTTCGTTTATTAAAATAAGATGTATTCATATCACGCTGCGCCTTGGTCTCCTCTATATGACGAACGTGACAGAATAACCCACCAAAAAAGGACCAAGCAGTGTGCCAAAGAGGAGTGGACATCGTGGACACGGGAGAAAGAGGAGTGGAGGACATCCTGGACCCTGGGAGGAGGTAATGGCAGGGGACAAGACCCTGCCATGGAAGCAGGTGGAGAAAGCACAGGAGGAACGGTGACGATATGAGGGTACACGACTAGCACGGACGCTGAGAGGCAGCCACAATAAAAAAAATGGGGGGAGGCACACGAGGAGATTGGCTGAGTCAGGTAGGAGACCTGAGCCAACTCCTCGTGCTTACCGTGGGGAGCGTGTAACTGGTCAGACACTGTGTTATGCAGAAATGCACACGGTGTCTCCAGTGCGCTATTCTAACCCAGTGCATTCTATTCCAGCTCCTCGCATTGGCCGGGCTAGAATGGGCATCCAGCCAGGAAGGAGAGTGCCGGCTCAGTGCTCCTGGTCTCCAGTATACCTCCTTGGACCAGGATATCCTGCGCCGGATCTGCGTACTGTGTCTCCGGTGAGTCTGCACAGCCCAGTGCGTCCTGTGCCAGTGCCCTGCATTTGCAGGGCGAAAATAAACATCCAGCCAGGACGGGTTGTGTCAGCTCTACACTCCAGACCTCCAGTACACCTCCACAGTCCAGTGCGTCCTGTTCCTCCTCCCCGCACTCACCCTGAGGTGCGTGTCCCCAGCCCGGTACCACCAGTTCCAGCACCACGCACCAGGCCTCCAGTGCGCCTCCAGGGTCCAGTACTCCCTGTTCCTGCTCCTCGCACTGAGGTGCGTGTCCCCAGCGCCGGCACCACGCACCAGGCCTACAGTGAACCTCGCCAGTCCAGAGCGTCTGGCGACGGGCCACAGACCGGGGCCTCCGGCGACGGGCCACAGACCGGGGCCTCCGGCGACGGGCCACAGACCGGGGCCTCCGGCGACGGGCCACAGACCGGGGTCTCCCGCGACGGGCCACAGACCGGGGTCTCCCGCGACGGGCCCCAGCCCTCAGTGTAAAGAAGGGGGCGGCGTCCAGAACCTAAGCCGCCACCAAGGTTAGATGCCCACCCAGACCCTCCCATATAGGTTTAGGTTTGCGGCCCGGGAGTCCGCACCTTTGGGGGGGTACTGTAATGCCCTGACCTTAGTTATCGTCGTTTTCTTTATTATTTTGGTTAGGTCAGGGGGTGACGAGGGTGGTATGTGGGTTTTTGTGTTGTCTAGGGTTTTTTGTATGTCTAGGGGTTTTTCTAGTCTAGGTGTTTATATGTCTATGGTTGCCTGGATTGGTTCTCAATCAGGGGCAGCTGTTTATGTGCGATTGGGAACCATATTTACGTAGCCATATTCCTTGGTTTATCTGTGTGTTATTGTCTATGTGTAGTTGCATGTCAGCACTCGTATTAGCTTCACGTTAGTTTTGTTGTTTTGTGTAGATTTGGATACAAACATATTTCCCAAGCTTTAAACATCCCAAGGAGCACTGTGCAAGCGATAATATTGAAATGGAAGGAGTATCAGACCACTGCAAATCTACCAAGACCTGGCCGTCCCTCTAAACTTTCAGCTCATACAAGGAGAAGACTGATCAGAGATGCAGCCAAGAGGCCCATGATCACTCTGGATGAACTGCAGAGATATACAGCTGAGGTGGGAGACTCTGTTCATAGGACAACAATCAGTCGTATATTGCACAAATCTGGCCTTTATGGAAGAGTGGCAAGAAGAAAGCCATTTCTTAAAGATATCCATAAAAAGTGTTGTTTAAAGTTTGCCACAAGCCACCTGGGAGACACACCAAACATGTGGAAGAAGGTGCTCTGGTCAGATGAAACCAAAATTGAACTTTTTGGCAACAATGCAAAACGTTATGTTTGGCGTAAAAGCAACACAGCTCATCACCCTGAACACATCATCCCCACTTTTAAACATGGTGGTGGCAGCATCATGGTTTGGGCCTGCTTTTCTTCAGCAGGGACAGGGAAGATGGTTAAAATTGATGGGAAGATGGATGAAGCCAAATACAGGACCATTCTGGAAGAAAACCTGATGGAGTCTGCAAAAGACCTGAGACTGGGACGGAGATTTGTCTTCCAACAAGACAATGATCCAAAACATAAAGCAAAATCTACAATGGAATGGTTCAAAAATAAACATATCCAGGTGTTAGAATGGCCAAGTCAAAGTCCAGACCTGAATCCAATCGAGAATATGTGGAAAGAACTGAAAACTGCTGTTCACAAATGCTCTCCATCCAACCTCACTGAGCTTGAGCTGTTTTGCAAGGAGGAATGGGAAAAAAATCTCTCGATGTGCAAAACTGATAGAGACATACTCCAAGCGACTTACAGCTGTAATCGCAGCAAAAGGAGGCGCTACAAAGTATTAACTTAAGGGGGCTGAATAATTTTGCACGCCCAATTTTTCAGTTTATGATTTGTTAAAAAAGTTTTAAATATCCAATAAATGTCGTTCCACTTCATGTTTGTGTCCCACTTGTTGTTGATTCTTCACAAAAAAATACAGTTTTATATCTTTATGTTTGAAGCCTGAAATGTGGCAAAAGGTCGCAAAGTTCAAGGGGGCCGAATACTTTCGCAAGGCACTGTATATCACCACTATTGTAAACATGTTTTGTCGATTCAGCTGTTCAATCCTTTGGGAAGAAAAAAACTTGGTTTAAGCTTTCAGTGTCCGTGTTGTTCTTACTCTAATAATTAGAACCTAACATTACTGACTTTCAATAAAGCAGTTTCCCTATTGTGAAATCAGCGGAAACCTGACTGAAGTTGTTCATACTCAAATAAGCCACCAATTGCTCGAAAACAACTTTCGCTCTTGCATCTTTAACCGCAACATTGTCGTTTCTCATCAGATCCTTCATTATCTCATAGAATACTTGAAGTTTGCAGGCCTTCCATTTATGTTCAGCTTTTCTAAGTTCACTTTTTAAGGTACGAGTGTGGTCATTTAACCAAGGCTACCCCCTAATTCATTTTCAGTGTTGGGGAAGCTACTCTGAAAATATAGTTTACCAAGCTACCAATTACTTCACACTGGAAGAAGTTAAGCTACACTAAAGCTTTCTTATTTTATTTAACCTTTATTTAACTAGGAAAGTCAGTTATGAACAAATTCTTCCCAGCTAGCAATGACGAACTGGCCCAAAAGCGGCCCTCTTCCGGGGCCCGGAACTGATTGAATCGGCCCGGAATCGGGTGTCAGAATCGGCCCGGAATCAAAATGAATGACTGCCCAGAATCGGCCATTTCCATCTACTCTACCGGAATTCAGTTGATTTTGCCGGCATCTTACCAGAATTCCCCCAGGAGCGGCCCAATGCAAATGTAAATAAATGTATACAAAATTACCCAATTTAGTAATTTTACCCCTTTTCGTCATATCCAATTGGTAGTTATAGTCTTGTCCTATCGCTGAAAATCCCATACGGCCTCCGGAGAGGCGAAGGTCGAGAGCCGTGCGTCCTCCAAAACACAACCCCGCCAAGCAGCACTGCTTCTTGACACAATGCAAGCTTAACCCGAAAGCCAGCCGAACCAATGTGTCGAAGGAAACATTGTAAACTTGGCGACATGTCAGCGTGCATGCGCTTGGCCCACCACAGGAGTCGCAATAGCGCGAAGGGACAAGGACATCCGGGCCAGCCAAACCCCCCCTAAACCGAACGACTCTGGGCCAATTGTGTGACGCCTCATTGGTTTCCCGGTCGTGGCCAGCTGCGACACAGACGGGTATCGAACCAGCATCTGCAGCAACGCAGCTTGCACTGCGATACAGTGTCTTAGACCGCTGCGCCACTCGGGAGGACCCATCCACAAGTTTTTTTTTTCTGATCACAGAAACAATGAGAAAATATGGAAAAATAAATAATAATGAAATTATATAAAGCAGCCCTTGTAATCATGAAAACATAGCATGGTAGCAACACAACATGACAACAACATGGTAGCAACACAACATGGCAGCAGCGCAAAACATGGTACAAACATCATTGGGCACAGACAAGAGCACAAAGGGCAAGAAGGTAGAGACAACAATACATCAAGCGAAACAGCCACAACTGTCAGTAAGAGTGTCCAAAGCTACCCTTAAGAAAAATACAGCTTACTTAAATTAAGTTACTTAGAAAAAGTAGTTAACTACATCCAAACTACTTTGTGAAAAATTACCATATCTAAATATGAAATGTCATAGACTACGAATTGCAAGAACAGTTCACTCTTGAGTCAGATGTTAACAGAATGTGTAATTATGCCTATTAAAAACAAAAGTGAGAATTAGGCACACACAAAAAGGTGTTTCAAGTGA
Organism: Oncorhynchus mykiss; assembly: GCF_057628025.1. Lineage (NCBI taxonomy): Eukaryota > Metazoa > Chordata > Actinopteri > Salmoniformes > Salmonidae > Oncorhynchus > Oncorhynchus mykiss. Next base: position 48,504,368 of record NC_143040.1, on the reverse strand, counting down.
GAATTAGGCAAGTTTGATGATGAAAAAGAAAGGACATTCTTGCCTACTTCACCCATATTTTATTATTATTTTTGCAAATAAAAGTAGTGTAGTTCCAGTAGTTATCACTACATGGCAAAAATGTACAAAACACTAGCAAGATCCTACTGAAAACACTATCAAGATATGAATTTAGTACAACTACCGCCAAGCTACTGCAAAATGTAATTACATTACTAGTTTAAATGTACAGTAGTTCACTACTCCCCAACACTGTTGATGAATAAACATCCTCCCCACTTTAAGTTTCCATGAGAGAGACAGCTTATTTGTTGATAGCTGCAGTGACATGTCAAAACTTGCCTGTAAAAATGGAAAGACACGCATGGTATCTATTGAAGTATGTCTCTGCATAGCCCTATAGTACATTCGTCACCATTTTCGAAGCAATACTTAGCATGCAGAGGCTAAAGAGTTGAATTGTATGACAAATGCCCCAATTTGCATGAAACCTAGTCTGTAAAAACAATCTGCCTCAGCAGAATCCTCTGCTCTTATTTTCTATAGGGGTAAGCATTACAGACATACACATACATTTTTCTCATAAGCATAAACCCTTTCAAATGTCAAAAGAATATAGCCTCACTCACCTGAGCAACACCTTTTACTGTCTGGAGCGGTGACTAGGCCTAACAATCTGGGGATTTCACTGCTTTCACTTTCATGTTCACCTCGACCAGTAGTGACAGGTAGCTACAGAAGTCTTGTGTAACCAACAATATCGCAGAAAAAATGCGGGCTCGAGACAACCTGCGCATGACAGAAGCAAAGATTAAATATTGTTAGAAAGTTAATCATTACATTACCATTAATATTTGTTGAAGCTAGGCCTAAATCCGTGGCCTAAATCCGTGGCAAAACAATTACACACGATATCGAACGACGATGCTTTTAAACCAGACTGAACTTTCATACAGGCTTAGTTTTGAGATATCACCAAGTGGAGTTCTACCGTGACTAGATACGCTACAGGTCTATCTGTAAATAACAAATAACTGCTCAGAAAAACAACTTTTTGATTATTTTTGAATGGTTGGTTATTGTGTGCTTGTTTGGCATTTACTGCATTGATTGCACCTGCCATAGCACCTGCTAACATATTTTGATGGTGAAGTCATACTGAGACTATGGTCTCTTTTACAGATGAGCCCTGCATAAACACATCAAGCACTTAAAATATACAATACACAAAATTACAAAATGCATGAAGACAAACACACACATAAACATAAAAAAAGGGTTGTTTGTCTGTCCCCATAGGAAAAACCTTTCTGGTTCCAGGTAGAACCCTTAATTGTTCCAGGTAGAACCCTTTTGGGTTTCATGTTGAAGCCTCCGTGGAAAGGGTTCTACATGGAACCCAAACTAGTTCTACCTAGAACCAAAAAGGGTGCTATGGGGACAGCTGAAAAATCCTTAGGTTCTAGATAGCACCTATTTTTGTAGCCAAAGTATTGTGTAGCCATAGTATTTTCTCCAATAGGGTGGTGTATAACCTATTCAATGGTTTGGAAGACAACCGTCTCCATATCAACAGTTTCATATCGTAAATTATTATAGGCTTTATATAATAGTCACTCTCCCATATGGATGAGTAGTCTGAAAAATAGTATATTGTGTGGGCAACAGTCTCTCCTACAGTCAAGGACATGTCAGGATATAAGAACTCCTCTGTACATTATATATCCGGCCAAGATGTGGAATTAATTAACTGTGTGTCCGTGGACAAACAATGTCATCACTCAGCTGTGTGTGTATGTGAATGTGTGTGCATATGTGAGCATTGTTATGTTCATGTTTGTGTCTGTGTATAGACCTACATGCGTGAGAGAGTTGTGTGCCCACAGACCAGATGTCCCTTGGATTACATTTTGGAGACAATGTGTTACTGGACTACAGGTCAAGGGCTTGGGGTTTGGGCATGACCACAAGGTATCATATGATTAGTTAGTGTGATGATTTGGCTATACTTGCTGTGTCATGCCAATGCAGCTTTGATGGCTGATGCAGAGCTCTGACAACACTTCCTCTGACATCTTATCTTCCACGTACTACTCCATCTCCTCTACCAGAGGAGTGCCTCTGGGTACCACAGCAGTTATTCAAAAGCCTGGTGGGAGATTTTCATGAGGAGGCAGGGAGAGAGGATGAGAGAAGATTACTTCCTGCAGACAGTGGTAGAATAGAGGTTTGGAGGTCACAGGAGGTTGGTGAAACCTTAGTTGGAGAGGATGGGTGTCACACCAGCCTTCGCTTTGGCTCCCCCTCCTGTCCAGCTCAGGCGTTCGGCGTCGAACCTACTGCTGGAAAACGCCCTTCACTCATCAGTCTCGCCGAAGAACGCATTTCCATTCCTACGGAGTCCAATAGCGGCGAGCTTTACACCACTCCAGCCGATGCTTGGCATTGCACATGGTTTTCTTAGGCTTGTATGCAGCTGCTCGGCCATGGAAACCTATTTCATGAAACTCCCAAAGGAACAGTTCTTGTGCTGACGTTGCTTCCAGAGGCAGTTTGGAACTCAGCAGTAAGTGTTGCTACCGAGGACAGACGATTTCTATGCGCTACATGCTTCAGCACTTGGCGGTCCCATTCTGTGAGCTTGTGTGGCCTACCACTTTGCAGCTGAGCCGTTGTGCCTCCTAAACATTTCAACTCCACAATAACAGCATTTACAGTTTTTATACAGGTCAGCAACGTGTGTGGCTGAAATAGCCGAATCCAGCAATTTGAAGGGTTGTCCACATACTTTTGTATACATAGTGTAAGAGCTTTAAATAGTTTAGTCAGTGCTCTCTGTCAGAGGAGGTCTTTACAGTGTTGTATGACATTAATGCTTTCATCTGTTGACACTGTGAAACCTGAATCGCCTGTTACAGTTTTAGGTTCCCTGAGTTAAAGTTCTACACTTCATTTTGATCACCACTTAGTGAAGTAATTTATTGTAAAATAAAAATGTGTGATTCACCTGTCAGGATAAGTAAAACGCTTTTCAATCTGTCATTCTGTCTACATTGCCAAAGAAGCCATGGAGAAGGACAAATGAGGAAGCGATGAAGAAGGCAGGAACCTGGAATGAGGTCAAGAAAACTTCCCAGAACAGAGTGTGCTGGAGATGCACCAGAGGCCATTTTCTTCACTAGGAGCTGAAGGGAATACATTGTTAGGTTCTAAATAACAGGGTAAAAACTGATGGACAACTATAAAAGCTCAAACCAAGTTTATTCACGTAAAGGCTCAAGCAGCTGAACAGACAAGGAACATATTCACACAAGTACTGGTATTTAACCCTTTCTCCTATGCTGCGCATCCTCCTTGCATCTTTGAACAGCCAATACATCTCTGTTGCTAGACAGATCTCTAGTGATATCTGTTCTTCCTCACTTCATCTGACCTGACCTCGGCCCCAAATTCCTCACTCCTCCCCATAGGATCCCCGATGTCTAACAATTGTCACACCCTGATCTGTTTCACCTGTCTTTGTGCTTGTCTTATCAGGTCTTACCAGCGTGTTTTCCCATCTCACTGCTTTCTCAAGTTCTGTTTCCTAGTTTCCCCCGGTTCTGACCATTCTGTCTGCCCTGACCCCGAGCCTGCCTGCCATTCTGTACCTGCTTGACTCTGACGCGTTTACAAACCTCTGCCTGTCCTGACACCAAGCCTGCTTGCTGTTCTGTACCTTACTGACTCTGCCCTGGATTACGGACCTCTGCCTGCCTTTGACCGGTCTTTTGCCTGCCCCCTGTTTGGGTCAACAAACATCTGTAATTCTAGCTGTCTGCATCTGAGTCTTATCCTGAGTTCTGATAGTACAAACTGGACATGACTGACCCAGCAGACTCAGACCAGCTCCACAATGCTGTCTTTCTGCAAGGAGCTACCATTGGAAAACACAAGGAGTTACTGCAATGTCTTATGGAGGGCCTCCATCCCTGGCAGAAAGCCATGACCAGGTGTTCGATACATTGCTGGAGCAATTCCGCGGATTCCCCACTGGGCAGCAGGTCACACCCGTAATCTCCCAGCCCACCCCAGTATCCCAAGAACCCAGCTTATCTCCTCCGGACCGCTACGCTGGAGATTCCCGATTTCGGAACATGCCGGGGACCTTCTCTCCAGTGCTCCCTCATTTTCAAGCTGCAGCCTTCTTCGTTCCCCTCGAACTGCTCAAGTATAGCATACATCATAACGCTGATGTCCGGGAGGGCACTCGCCTGGGCTACGGAGGTGTGGGAGCAACAGTCTGCTGTCTGCCTCAGTCTGGAGGAGTTTATGGAGGAAGTTCAGAAGGTGTTTGATTCTCTGTTGTCTGGGAGAGAGGCTGCTCGTAACCTGCTCCAGCTACGTCAAGACTCCCGAAATGTGGCAGACTACGCTGTGGATTTTTGCAGGTTGTGAGCTGAGAGTGCCTGGAACCCGGAAGCATTGTTCGACATGTTCCTTCACGGATCATTGGAGGTGATCAAAGATGAGCTCGCTGCCCATGGACATTGATTTCTCATAGACTTAATCATCCAGATTGATGGGCGGCTTCGAGAACGTAGAAGGGAGAGGGAATCGTTCTCCTGCGCCTGACTTCCCTGCCACCAACACGCACCCTTTACACTTACACCGACTCACACCCAGAGCTGTCTATATCGTGGAGCTATGGGACATTTCGTATCTATCTGCTCATTAAAAACCCAGGCAGTAGATAATAATTCTGCAACAAATTTGTCTGTTTAATTCCACCAATCTCTGTGCCATTGTCACGACTTCCGCCGAAGTTGGTGCCTCTCCTTGTTCGGGCGGCGTTCGGCGGTCGTCGTCACCGGCTTTCTAGCTGCCACCGATCTACGTTTCCTTTTCCATTTGTTTTGTCTTGATTGTACACACCTGGTTCCCATTACGTTAGCTAGCTTACAGCTTGGCTAAACACAAGGTCAGCGTAGGATTTAGCCTACACATAGAACTGAAGAAGCTGACCATCTTGAGATGGCAAGTCAGTCAGGAGGGGAGAAGTCCTCAACTTCAAAACTTCAAATTCTCTCCATAGCAAAGTTAGCCAGCTGCAGCTATCCCCAAGCTAAGCTATCTTATCTACCTAATATTTCTCTGTCAAATCAGTTATGGTAAGATAGCAAGAGCCAGTGTCTGGAATGTGTTTCATAACACCTTGCTATGAAAGTAGCTTTCACTTTAGTTCCAACCTTTCGTCATGTCATGTAAATGCATCTTACCGTAGAAATGGTATCAACTGCGAGTTGAATGCCCGGTCTTGAGTCAGCTCAGCTGTCCTACAACACAATATTCTATAACTGGCTAGTTTTGTCTCGTCTCGTCTGTCCGTTGTTAGATCTAATATCCCTACAACAGTAAGCTACATGTGGACATTGCACAAACATCGCCCATCTTGATTGTAGATACATTTATATAGTAAACATTGAGTGTGCTCACGTTACAATATTTTATGCTGTAAATATCATATTGATGTGCTTATAAAGACAGCATGCCTACACTTACCTAGCAAATAAAAATAAGTTGTGTGTAGAGTACAACTTCAGCTGCCTGACCAGAACGGCATTCTAATTGTCTATCTAACCACACACAGACATGCACAGCTCTCTGGGTGAGGTTCTTTCTTCAAGTCTCCAGTGGGTGATGAAGTCCCTTCCATCTATGTAATGTATTACAGATTATGGAGAGGTGAAGTCAGGTGGCAGGAAGGGTGGAGTGCATGACCCATGAGTTCAATAACTACAGGTAGTTGGAAGATGGTACTCTTCTTATACCACTCTGTAGGCTACTGACCAATTTATAACAATTTGTCATCTGTCAGTAGCCTGCAGAGTAATATGAGAAGAGTGGAATTGCTGAACTTATGTAGATATTCTAAACAGTGTTTTTATAACTTTCAAGTGGGTCAGTTCCATGTAGAATAACCCATACTTCACATAATACTGTAGAAGCAGTGTTCTGCTAATATAACAATTTGCAAACATTATCCCTTCCTGTATGGCAGGACCGACTTTGGGAAACCGTTAAGTATGGTGTCCCGTATAAGATAGCAGTTCCCTGACATGCTATTGATCGTACCGTTTTGCTATTTGCTGCCAGAGCCATAGCTATATTTCTATTAGAAAAGTGCGATCCTTCATTTATTTTTGCCCTTGAAAATAGAAAATAAACTTGTATAATGTGGTGTCCAAGCCCAGTCCAAGATGAGTCTTTGCCTGGCTGACACCTACTATTCCCACACAGTAGTGGACCTATAGAAGACACCAAAGACCAATTAGACCGAATTGCATACAGGTGTGAGTGAGTGGGCAGTGTGGAAAATTTGAAAGGCATTTCTGCTTTACTTTGAGAGGTACTGTGCTACTGTTGTGTGTGTGTGTGTGTGTGTGTGTGTGGAGCTCTGCAGTCATTTGTATGCCAGGGAATCAGCCAATCCAGGACACGGCTGGACTCAGCCCTTAACTGGTATGGTAACTGAAGTCCAAAAGGAGGGACAGTGGAAAGGGAGCCAGTCCAGGCGCATGTACAGTGCTTGCAAAACATGTACCAATCACTGTTTCCTTTAGAATATTCATATACAGAGAAACATTGTTAGATGTGATTGAATTGTTTACCTTTTCTATGCTCGAATTAACAGCGCTGCTTAGATTGTTGACTAAAATCCTCTGTACTAATCTTGCAGTGTCTTCCTCTCCCAGTCTAGTCGGCCAGGACTCCACAGTTGATCCGGTGTGCACTGTGTCTTGGGAAGACAAGCTGGGGTGACGTTCTTGTGCTCCCTTCACTACTTGGGCAGTGAAGCCCCCAAATGAATGAGATTATAGAGTAGTGTGTTTGAAATGGAGGGAGTACAAGGCTTTGTCACACCTGCTCCCGCTTCCCCTCTCTGGCGCACGAGGGTGGCAGGCGGCCCATCATTACGCACACATGTCACCATCGTTACGCGCATCAGCGCTTCATGGTACTCACCTGGACTGTATTACTTTATTGATTGCCTCCCCTATATTTGTCACTTCCTGAGTTTCTTCCCCGTGTCTGCATTAATGTTGTTTTGTTCCCCCTGTCCAGATGCTATCCTTGTTTTGTTTCATGTTGGTTATCTATTAAATATTTACTCCCTGTACTTCTCGTCTCTCGAAGAGGCTAAAAATAGATTTTGCCTTGGAAATGTTGATTATTTTAATGAGGTGAAAGTGAGGAGGTTGAAAAGGCAGAGGATGGGTTTGAATCTGTTGAAGCTAGCAATAACAAGGTATGTCGGAAGATTGGTGTCAAGTTCAAACTGAGTGAGCAGCACGCCAGTTCGAGTTCTGGAGGTGAAATGGAAGGGATAACACAATGTTGTGAGGAGCTCGGAGCCCGAGCCTTGCATTGATGGACATGGTTATGGTAAAGATACGTTTGGTCCAGTGGGAGCGAGAATCTTTTTGAAGTGGATGGAACCATCAGCCTTTTGGCTGATCCATGGGTGGGTTCAGGTTGGGTGGAGAAGATGGTTTGTGAATGTAACCCGAAGTGGACTTGAGATGTTTGTTCAGATCAGAGGGAGCAGGCACTCCGTGCAAAGCAACTTGGGTCAGGATCTGTTTCTTGCTTTGCTCTCAGGAACAGGGCACCATTTAATTGAATGATCTATGGGTTAGCAATTGAAGTTGAAGATTCCAGTTTTTTGTGACACCTGCCGTTTTGTGACGCAGACCTGGTAGTGAGCGTGGCAAAACAGAGTCACTGTCAGTCATTTTGAGTATGAGTTTTTACCTGCCAATGTCATGTTAGGACATATCATATATCCTGTTTGAATGTTTGTGGAAAATCTACTGCACTTTTTCAGGTGCAACGTTTATGGTTATGTCGCAGCAGTGTATAGGAGGGAGATTCTGAGAGGTGTGCAGGAGGGCATGGGATAGAGGATTGTGTAGTTTGTGGATAAAGTTGTGCTTCATCTGTAAGGGTGTACATGTTCCTGGGGATCAGAAGTGTCCATTGCGAGAGAGGCAGGTTGAGGTGGCCAAAGTCAGACACATCAAGTATGTGGTTGATACCACTCCATTCCAGACATTATTATGTGCCGTCCACCCCTCAGCAGCTTCCACTGGAGTTGAGAAGGGCCGAAGGAGTCGTATGCTGGGGCAGTGAAGAAAGTAGAGGATGGGTCAAGGGTGAAGGATCCTGAAAGGGGGCCAGCACAGAGGGATAGGCCAATGAATGATATATGCTTCAGTAAGGTTGACTTCTTAGCGTTCATAGCAATGGTTATCAACTGTACTGCAGAAATGGAACGTAATTCACAGAAAATAGATGTGGTGGCAGCTGCAGAGAAGTACTTGGGGGTACGAGATTTGAAGAATTACAGCATGTGTTGAGTGGTAGTGTCTCACCCTCTCAGGTCGTTGGCCTGGGATAGGATCAGATAGAGTTAAAGTAGTAGAATAAGGTGATGGGTTTTAATGAGTATAGGTTTTGTTGGTAGGTAATGCAACATATTGGATGCCAACCGCCGTTAAACCTAACCAAAGAAGAAGTCGACAAATGCTATCTACCTAACTTGCAAATCCTGTTTAGTTAAATCTATTATCTGAGTTGAACTGAGCCAGTTAGTTTAAACATTATTGAAATGATTTTATGATTTCATTAAATGTTTTTATATAGGAAATACTGTAACTTGGAAAGTATACCCACTACATATATTAAGTTTCCATACTCTGCGTTGTGGATGTAATATGAAAAATGAGGAAAGTGTTTTTGTTAAGAGAGGGATGTGATTTGAGAAGCTATAAGAGAAATGCTTTCCCTAACTTTGCACAGTGAGCAGTCACCATCCCGAAGTGAGGTCAGAGAGCATGTCAATCAGAGCCTTACAAGCGTGCTGCGAAAGGGCCCAACCCCCTTTCCAAGGCTGCCCTGTTCACCAAAAGAGATTCCTGGCAAATCCAGGCATTTCACATAAATACATTCATGATTTCTTACTCAAAGCGGGTGGCAGTTCGTGTGCAAAGTATATGGTTACTGTTAGAGTAGTTTCTGAATATACCAATGTTAAGTGTCTGTCCCCCTCTCTCTCCCTCGCCATCTCTTCTTTAACAAGCAGCCATGTTGTTGTCATTCCGCTAGGGACCTGTTTTCAGCATATTAAATCTCCAATAAATAACCGGTGCAGAGTGTGTGTGTTTATCCTATGTTCCCATTTAATTAGCTAGTAAGTAAATAATTAAACCATTTGTGTACTACTAAATCATAAGTAAGGCTCGGGTTTTTGCAGACGCAAGGAGGTTACGACTGTTCAGAATGATGATATGATACGAGGTTATGATTAATAAGTTCACTGTTTTATAGATGTGTTGGATAAAGACCTTTTAGAGTTTAATTTGGGAGATGGTAACTCTTTAAAGAACTGCTCTCGTGGTGCCCCGAGATCCTAATGAGTTAATTGTTACATTATTAATTGAATTGTGTAAAAATGAAACATTGTTATTTATCTAATTAACTGTCTTCAGATGAATGTTAAAGTCAAGTCAGGACACAAGGTAGCTAGCTAACGTGAGCTATGCACATCTTCCTCTGTTGCTACATCACATTAGACATTAGCTTGATATATTTAGCTAGCTACAGTATAATTTCCCTTTCATCATGCTATCATAGCTAGCCTGGCCTGCTAGCATTATATGTTGTATAACCACAAATATCTACTAGACAGCTAGTACCAGCTATCTACTTAGCTAACATACTCACCAACACTAGTGGTTTGATGGTTGACAGAATTGACCATGTTGGATGTACAGTGCCAGTCAAACGTTTGGACACACCTACTCATTCAAGAGTTTTTCTAAATGTTTTACTATTTTCATTGTAGAAAAATAGTGAAGACATCAAAACTATGAAATAACATATATGGAAAAGTGTAAACAAATCAAAATATATTTTATATTCTTCAAAGTATTCACCTTTTGCCTTGATGATAGCTATGCACAGTCTTGGCATTTTCTCAACCAACTTCATGCATTTCAATTAACAGGTGTGCCTTGTTAAAAGTTAATTTGTGGAAGTACAGTGCAGTACAGTCATATCTGACTAAGACTATAACATTGTGTCAATCCGAAGTGCTTCAACCTTGTCAAATAGAAAACAGGAGAGATTTCACAGAAAATAATAAAGTTCCTTGAGTTTTGTCCGAGTTTAGAGCTACGAAAAGTAGCTAACTGCTCTCTCATGTCTCTTCATTGAGCAGAGCAGCCCAACCAGGACCGTTGCTATGGATTCTCGCAGACTTAGAACCGCCATTAGCAAAGCGAGCTGAGCACAGGGAGCGAGTGACAGAGAGGAGGAGCAGCAAATGGATGTACTAACAGAGGAATTTATTTGTGTTTTCGGGTTTCATGTTCTAGGACCTTTCTCCAACTGGTTTGACAGTGGGAATGCTCTCAAATAGTTCAGAGAACATTAAGAAACAACATTCTTCAATGTGAATTTCAGTACTTCAGCATTACGTTTCCTACAGGTTTCCTCATGGTTCTATTTGAAGTCATGTTCAAAAGAAGATTAAGAAAACTTTATTTAAAAACCACAAGAAAACATTAGTAACATTCAAAGAATGTTCTAAGACTGTTATTTAAAAACATATAGTCCTGTTCTCAAGACTCTCTCAATCCTTTATCTTGTTAAGTGAGTTCAGGTGTGTTGGCCGCACCTGATAGACCAAAATCAGAGGAAGACTCGAAGCAAGAGGGATAACTGAGCTCGAACCTGCCTTCTCCAGCAGGTGGTGTTCTTTCCACATTTGTTCGCTCACTTATGTGAGAAGTTTTTGTATGGAGGTCAGTGAAACTGACGAATTTGGTCAACAAAAAATGTAATGGCTTATTTTCTAAGTGAGGTTTACTTGATTGAAAATATATTTCTTAATTCTTATGTTGTTACGAGTGTACTTATGAAAGTAGTGGGCCTGGGAGGGCAGAGGCCCACCCACTGGGGAGCTAGGCCAGGCCAATCAGAATGAGTTTTTCCGCACAAAAGGTCTTTATTACAGACAGAAATACTCCTCAGTTTAATCAGCTGTCTGGGTGGCTGGTCTCAGATGATCCCGCAGGTGAAGAAGCTGGATGTGGAGGTCCTGAGCTGTTGTGGTTACATGTGGTTGTGAGGCCAGTTGGACGTACTGTCAAATTCTTTAAAAGGACGTTGGAGGCGGCTTATGGTAGAGCTCTGGTGGACATTCCTGCCATCAGCATGCCAATTGCACACTCCCTCAAAACTTGAGACATCTGTGTCATGACAAAACTACACATTTTAGTGTAGCATTTTATTATCCCCAGTACAAGGTGCACCTGTGTAATGATTTTTAAAAAACTAGGCAAGTCAGTTAAGAACAAATTCTTATTTTACAATGATGGCATAGCCCGGACAACCCCTCCCCTAACGACAACGGCCAATCATGGCCAGTTGTGATACAGCCTGGGATCAAACCAGAATCTGTAGTGACGCCTCTAACACTGAGATGCAGTGTCTTAGACCGCTGCGTCACTCGGGAGCCCATGCTGTTTAATTTGCTTCTTGATGTCACACCTGTCAGGTGGATGGATTATCTTGGAAAAGGAGAAATGCTCACTAACAGGGATGTAATCAAATTTGTGCACAACATTTGAAATAAATAAGCTTTTTGTGCATATGGAACATTTCTGCAATATTTTATTTCAGCTCATGAACCATGGGACCAACGCTTTACATATTGTGTTTATATTTTTGTTCAGTATAGATCCCCTATAGATCCCCTGGTCTTGACGAAAATTTAAAAAAGTTAGAAGCATAAATATCATACCCTGAAGGGGGGTATGATATTTGTGCGTTTTTAACTTTCTCACTCATTATTATTCATGATTCAGGACAATCCATAATCATGGTACATGTAGCATCCACACTAATAAAAGTGACTCCAAAACAAACAAAACATGCATCCAACAAATTTGTAGAGTCACAAGATTGATGTAATCATTGCATGCTATGAATATGGAACTAAAATGGGTGGATTAGTACATAAACAAAGCGGTAATTTCTAAACGATTCACCAGAAATGGATGAAAATACCCTCACATTAAAGCTGATAGTCTGCACTTTAACCCCACAGTCATTATATCATCAGTGCTGGAGTACAGAGCCAAAACAAACAAAGAAATTTCATTGTCCCAATACTTTTGTAGATCACTATGTATTTTTTCTTTACTGACAAATAAAATCAACCAACCAATCAATCATGATCGTGACAAAGACACACTTTATGTACTGTTTAAGTGCCATTTTTTGCTTGTGACAGAATCCCTAGCTCTCCTCGGCTCTGCCATGTGTAGTGCCTCTTATCTACAATTGATTAAAGTGACATTTAATGTTTGCTGGGAAGGCTAAAGGCGTGACCCTCGGCTGTGGCAAATATGAACACCGTATCACTAACAGGAGGAGAGAAGTAGCTTTGAGCTATTCAGTGAAGAGCCCTGTACATAATGAAGTGGTTATGCTACACTGATTGATATTCTATAAAGCATTCAGAAACTGCATGTTCGCTTACAATTCTCTAGTGAGGCTGCTGTTCTATCTCCCTGACTACATTATTATTATTTTTTACCTTTTATTTAACTAGGCAAGTCAGTTAAGAACAAATTCTTATTTACAATGACGGCCTACCCCAGCCAAACCCAGACGACGCTGGGCCAATTGTGCGCCGCCCTATGGAACTCCCAATCATGGCCAGATGTGATACAGCCTGGATTCAAACCAGGGATGGAAGTTACGCCTATTGCACTGAAATGCAGTGCCTTAGACCGCTGGGAGCCCTAACTAAATGTAGATTAAGGTGGTGGTTAATTAAGTGCCTTTGCAGGTTAAATTACCTTATAGAATCACTGTGAATCTACATCCTCTCATTGGATGTGCTCTGCCTCTGAATTTTCTATCTCTCCTTCACATAATTTACTGTGAGGGAATGACTTTGCCAAAAGACTCCCAAAGCCTTAATTTCATTAAGTCCTCGTTCTGGGTAGGAAAAGATAGTGGGATGCAAGCCCACATGCATGTCCTAGCTTTCCGGACCTTGGCCTCATTTAAGCATAACGACCCTGCTATGAGAGTTCTCTGGCCTGCTGCCCTGATGATGGGGAGACAACATCCCCATCAAGTTCCTGCTGGGTGAGATGAGGCTGAAAGTGATGTGTGAAGGCTGAGGATGCTGGGTGGTTGGTGTGTGAAGGGATATGTTAGGTGTGGTAGGATATCTAACTTGACCCATTACGCCCTGCTTTAAAAGACCTGTTTGAAGCCAGCGGGAGAGAAAGATGAAAGTGGGAACACAGAGCGGGCACCATCTGACGTGGGTCACTCTTTGTCCAACAAAATGTATCAACATGCAGAGAGAGAATCAACATGCAGGTTTTGTACAACTGGGTCAAGTGTTGCTTTTGAAATGATATGGAAATGTGCTTGCCATGGTGATGCTGCAGCCGTGTCAGAAGACTGTTGCCATGACATGAGAAATGTGCTTAAATATACAAAATACGTGTTATATGTACAGTAGCTGTATGTAAAATAACTTTTTACTTGAGGGCGCAATATACTATTATTGTGAACAAAGAGAATAAATTAGGTCTGGTGTTTATGTTCAAACAAGAGCGAAATTGTGGTTTAGATATTTTGGGAGGAAAATAGCCACATTTCCTGCAATTCTACAAAGTTTTACATTACTTTTAATGCCTCTTGATGGGTATATGGAGGGGTATTTTGAAAACACAGTATAAGTGGCAGGATAAGTGGGGATAAGTCATCACCATCATTAATGAAGGTATTTCAAGGCAAATATTAAAAATACACAAAATATGAAGACTGAGTTCAACTATGATGCACACATGCATATTTATATTAAGAGACAAAGGTTAAAAACTGCGTTTTATTATAGTTGGAGTTCGCTTACCTTATGCCCAGTCCAATAAAAAAAAGATTAAAGAATATATATATAAAGTCCCAGTCAGAAGTTTGGTCACACCTAGTCATTCCAGGGCCTTTCTTTATTTTTACTATTTTCTAAATTGTTTAAGAATAGTGAAGACATCAAAAATAGGAAATAACACATATGGAATCATTTAGTAACTAAAAAAAGTGTATATTTTAGATTCTTTAAAGTAGCCACTCTTTGCCTTGATGACAGCTTTGCACACTCTTGGAATTCTCTCAACCAGCTTCATGAGGAATGCTTTTCCAACAGACTTTAAGGGGTTCCCACATATGGTGAGCACATGTTGGTTGCTTTTCCTTCACTCTGCGGTCCAACTCATCCCAAATCATCAGAGGTAGGACCACGGACAGCTCAGAGGAAACTTCTAGACGGCAGCAGTTCATAGTCACTTTAATTAACTCTACCTACATGTACATACTACCTCAACTAACCGGTGCCCCTGGACATGGACTCTGTACCAGTACCCCCCCTGTATATATTGGTATATACAGTTGAAGTCGGAAGTTTACATCCACCTTAGCCAAATACATTTCAACTCATTTGTCACAATTCCTGACATTTAATCCTAGCAAAAAATCCCTGTTTTAGGTCAGTTAGGATCACCACTTTATTTTAAGAATGTGAAATGTCAGAATAATAGTAGAGAGAATGGTTTATTTCAGCTTTTATTTCATTCATCAAATGAATGTATTTATAAAGCCCATCTTACATCAGCTGAAATCTCAAAGTGCTGTACAGATACCCAGCCTAAAACCCCAAACAGCAAACAATGCAGGTGTAGAAGCACCGTGGCTAGGAAAAACTCCCTAGAACGGCCAGAACCTAGGAAGAAACCTAGAGAGGAAACAGGCTAAGAGGGGTGGCAAGTCCTCTTTCATCACATTCCCAGTGGGTCAGAAGTTTACATACACTCAATTAGTATTTGGTCGCACTGCCTTTAAATTGTTTAACTTGGGTCAAATGTTTTGGGAAGCCTTCCACAAGCTTCCCACATTAAGTTGGGTGAATTTTGTCCCATTCATCCTGACAGAGCTGGTGTAACTGAGTCAGGTTTGTAAGCCTCCTTGATCGCACATGCTGTTTCTGTTCTGTCCACACATTTTCTTTAGGATTGAGGTCAGGGCTTTGTGATGGCCACTCCAATACCTTGACTTTGTTGTCCTTAAGCCATTTTGCCACAACTTTGGAAGTGTGCTTGAGGTCATTGTCCATTTGGAAGACCCATTTGTGACCAAGCTTTAACTTCCTGACTGATGTCTTGAGATGTTGCTTCAATATATCCACATACTTTTCCTACCTCATGATGCCATCTATTTTGGGAAGTGCACCAGTCCCTCCTGCAGAAAAGCACCCCCACAACATGATGCTGCCACCCCCGGGCTTCATGGTTGGGATGGTGTTCTTCGGCTTGCAAGCCTCCTTTTTTCCTCCAGACATAAATGTTTATTATGGCCAACAGTTCTATTTTTATTTCATCAGACCAGAGGACATTTCTCCAAAAAGTATGATCTTTGTCCCCATGTGCAGTGGCAAACCGTAGTCTGGCTTTTTTATGGCGGTTTTGGAGCAGTGGGTTCTTCCTTGCTGAGCGGCCTTTCAGGTTATGTCGATATAGGACTCGTTTTACTGTGGATATAGATACTTTTGTACCTGTTTTCTCCAGCATCTTCACAAGGTCCTTTGCTGCTGTTCTGGGATTGATTTGCACTTTTCGCACCAAAGTATGTTCATCTCTAGGAGACAGAACGCGTCTCCTTCCTGAGCGGTATGGCGGCTGCATAGTCCCATGGTGTTTATACTTGCGTACTATTGTTTGTACAGATGAACGTGGTACCTTCAAGCATTTGGAAATTGCTCCCAAGGATGAACCAGACGTGTGGAGGTCTACAATTATTTTTCTGAGGTCTTGGCTGATTTCTTTTGATTTTCACATGATAAGCAAAGAGGCACTGAGTTTGAAGGTAGGCCTTGAAATACATCCACAGGTACACCTCCAATTGACTCAAATAATGTCAATTAGCCTATCAGAAGCTTCTAAAGCCATGACATCATTTTCTGGAATTTTCCAAGCTGTTTAAAGGCACAGTCAACTTAGTGTATGTAAACTTCTGACCCACTGGAATTGTGATGCAATGAATTATAAGTGAAACAATCTGTCTGTAAAAGAAAATATATCGGAAAAATTACTTGTGTCATGCACAAAGTAGATGTCCTGATCGACTTACCAAAACTATAGTTTGTTTACAAGAAATTTGTGGAGTGGTTGAAAAACACATTTTAATGACTCCAACCTAAGTGTATTTAAACTTCCGACTTCAACTGTGTGTATATCCACTTCTGGCGCCAACAGAGATGGCCGCCTCACGTCGTGTTCCTAGGAAACTATGCAGTATTTTTTTTTTACGTGTTATTTCTTACATTGGTACCCCAGGTAATCTTAGGTTTTATTACATACAGTCGGGAGGAACTACTGGATATAAGAGCAACGTCAACTCACCATTAATTACGACCAGGAATACGACTTTCCCGAAGCAGATCCTCTGTTTTGCCCACCACCCAGGACAATGGATCGGATATCAGCCGGCAAACCAAAACAACGACGCAGTAAAAGGGGCAGACGAAGCGGTCTTCTGGTCAGGCTCCGGAGACGGGCACATCGCCCACCGCTCCCAAGCATACTACTCGCCAATGTCCAGTCTCTTGACAACAAGGTTGATGAAATCCGAGCAAGGGTAACATTCCAGAGAGACATCAGAGACTGTAACGTTCTTTGCTTCACGGAAACATGGCTCACTCAAGACACGCTATCGGAGTTGGTACAGCCACCTGGTTTCTTCACGCATCGCGCCGACAGAAACAAGCATCTTTCTGGTAAGAAGAAGGGCGGGGGGGTATGCCTTATGATTAATGAGACGTGGTGTGATCATAACAACATACAGGAACTCAAGTCCTTCTGTTCACCTGACTTAGAATTCCTCACAATCAAATGTCGACCGCATTATCTACCAAGACAATTCTCTTCGATTATAATCACAGTCGCATATATTCCCCCCCAAGCAGACACAGATGGCCCTGAACTAACTTTATTTGACTCTATGTAAACTGGAAACCACATATCCTGAGGCTGCATTCATTGTAGCTGGGGATTTTAACAAGGCTAATCTGAAAACAAGACTCCCTAAATTCTATCAGCATATCGATTGTGCTAATGTCCAGTCTCTGGCTGGTAAAACCCTGGATCATTGTTATTCTAACTTCCGCGACGCATATAAGGCCCTCCCCCTGATCACGACTCCATTTTGTTGCTCCCTGCCTATAGACAGAGACTAAAAAAGGAAGCTCCCGTGCTCAGGTCTGTTCAACGCTGGTCCGACCAATCGGATTCCACGCTTCAAGATTGCTTCGATCACGTGGACTGGGATTGCGTCATGTTGCACATGTTCCGCATTGCGTCAAACAACCACATTGACGAATACGCTGATTCGGTGAGCGAGTTTATTAGCAAGTGCATCGGAGACGTCGTACCCACAGCAACTAATAAAATACTCCCAAACCAGAAACCGTGGATTGATGGCAGCATTCGCGGGAAACTGAAATCGCGAACCCCTGCTTTAACCAGGGCAAGGTGACCGGAAACATGACCGAATACAAACAGTGTAGCTATTTCCTCCGCAAGGCAATCAAACAAGCTAAGCATCAGTATAGAGACAAAGTAGAGTCGCAATTCATTGGCTCAGACACAAGAGGTATGTGGCAGGGTCTACAGTCAATCACGGATTACAAAAAAAAAACAGCCCCATCGCGGACCAGGATGTCTTGCTCCCAGACAGACTAAACAACTTCTTTGCTCACTTTGAGGACAATACAGTGCCACTGACATGGTCCGCTACCAAAACCTGCGGACTCTCCTTCACTGCAGCTGACGCGAGTAAAGCATTTCAACGTGTTAACCCTCGCAAGGCTGCAGGCCAAGACGGCATCCCCAGCCGCGTCCTCAGAGCATGCGCAGACCATGCTGGTGTTTTTACGGACACATTCAGTCAACCCTTATCCCAGTCTGCTGTTCCCACATGCTTCAAGAGGGCCACCATTGTTCCTGTTCCCAAGAAAGCTAAGGTAACTGAGATAAACAACTACCGCCCCATAGCACTCACTTCCTTCAACATGAAGTGCTTTGAGAAACTAGTCAAGGACCAGATCACCTCCACCCTACCTGACACTCTAGACCCAGTCCAATTTACTTACCGCCCCAATAGGTCCACAGACGACGCAATCGCAGCCACACTGCACACTGCCCTAACCCATCTGGACAAGAGGAACCTATGTGAGAATGCTGTTCATCGACTACAGCTCAACAGTTAACACCATAATACCCTCCAAACTCGTCATCAAGCTCGAGACCCTGGGTCTCGACCCTGCCCTGTGCAACTGGGTACTGGACTTCCTGACGGACCGCCACCAGGTGGTGAGGGTAGGTAACAACATCTCCACCCCGCTGATCCGCAACACTGGGGCCCCACAAGGGTGTGTTCTGAGCCCTCTCCTGTACTCCCTGTTCACCCATGACTGCGTGGCCATGCACGCCTCCAACTCAATCATCAAGTTTGCAGACGACACTACAGTGGTAGGCTTGATTACCAACAACGATGTGAGGGCCCTCGGAGTGTGGTGTCAGGAAAATAACCTCACACTCAACGTCAATAAAACAAAGGAGATGATCGTGGACCTCAGGAAACAGCAGAGGGAGCATCCCCGTATCCACATCGACGGGACAGTAGTGGAGAGGGTAGAACGTTTGAAGTTCCTCGGCGTACACATCACAGACAAACTGAATTAGTCCACCCAGACAGCGTGGTGAAGAAGGCGCAGCAGCGCCTCTTCAACCTCAGGAGGCTGAAGAAATTCGGCTTGTCACCAAAAGCACTCACAAACTTTTACAGATGCACAATCAAGAGCTGTATCACCGCCTGGTACGGCAACTGCTCCGCCCACAACCGTAAGGCACTCCAGAGGGTAGTGAGGTCTGCACAACGCATCACCGGGGACAAACTACCTGCTCTCCAGGACACCTACACCACCCGATGTCACAGGAAGGCCATAAAGATCATCAAGAACAACAACCACCCGAGCCACTGCCTGTTCACCCCGCTATCATCCAGAAGGCGAGGTCAGTACAGGTGCATCAAAGCAGGGACCGAGAGACTGAAAAACAGCTTCTATCTCAAGGCCATCAGGCTGTTAAACTTCCACCACTAACATTGAGTGGCTGCTGCCAACATACTGACTCAACTCCAGCCACTTTAATAATGGAAAAATTGATGTAAAAAATGTATCACTAGCCACTTTAAACAATGCCACTTAATATAATGTTTACATACCCTACATTACTCATCTCATATGTATATACTGTACTCGATACCATCTACTGCATCTTGCCTATGCCGTTCTGTACCATCACTCGTTCATATATCTTTATGTACATATTCTTCATCCCTTTACATTTGTGTGTATAAGGTAGTTGTTGTGAAATTGTTAGGTTAGATTACTCGTTGGTTATTACTGCATTGTCGGAACTAGAAGCACAAGCATTTCGCTACACTCGCATTAACATCGGCTAACCATGTGTATGTGACAAATTAAATTTGATTTATATATATAATTTACTGCTGCTCTTTACTTGTTACTTATTCATATATATATATATATATATATATATATATATATATATATATATATATATATATATATATATATATATATATATATATATATATATATATAAACGGTTTTAAGGACAGGCAATCATGGAAGATCTGTTGAAGCAATTAGTCACTTCCAATAACATGCAACAAGAAGCAAATCGGCAGCAACCGGAAACCAATCGCTTGTTATTGGGGGAACAAAGCAAGTGTCAACTGCAGATGAATATGAACATGCAAAAGTTAACTGCGGAAATCACTGCAGTGAAAATTGCTCAACAAACCACGGGTCTACCCATCGTGGCCACTCGGTATCTGCAGAAAATGCTGCTGAATGATGATGTTGAGGCTTTTCTAAAGACATTTGAGTGTATTGGCAGAACGAGAGGCATGGCCACACTTCTTCACGCACTGAAGAAGGAGATATTAGCACGTTTGGATGAACTGTCTCTTTGAGGGCACATTGGTTCCATACTTGGATGTATCAACCCGAGAAGGCACACAGATCACAGATGTTTGACCTGCTCCACCTAGCAAAAAAATAGCTAGAGCCCGAGACCCTCAATACTGGGGCCATCATGGAAAGAATAGTGAATGACCACTACATCCGGGACTTACTTTACAAGCTAAAGAAGGTTGTCAGCCAGGGCAGTCCCACCACAGAGGACAGAGTGGTGGAGCTCGTTGAGAGATGTCGAGCAACAGAAAAACTGCTCAAACCTAGCCATCTGGACAGAACCAACCAGGAAAAGGGAGGCCTCAAAGAAGGAGGAAGACAGCCATCCCAACTGGAGAGACCCCGGGTTTGGAAATAAATAATTCAAAGGGCGGATGGGGAACGTGGGCGCCAGGATCATGTTTTCCAACCTGAAGCAAAGGCAAGGAATAGAGTGGTTGATACTGACACCCAGGAGTGCTACCACTGTGGAGAAATAGGACACATCGCATGGAACTGTCCCAAGAAGGAGGAACCCATGCAGGTCAACATTTCCAATCTACACCACTGCCATGTTTCTGCCCATGTCCAAGCCCACCGCCATCCACCGCACCTCAATCGGCTGCAGGTCCAAGGGAAAGAAGTAGATGCTCTTCTAGACTCCGGGAGCATGATCTTCCTCATCACGCCTTCAGTACCAATATCACGTCTCTCGTCGGAATGAGGATCGGACCAAAGCGCAGTGTGGTAAGTGTTCATGATTTTTATTTATCAAAACACTCAAACAAAATAACAAAGTGAAAATGAACAGTTCTGTAAGGCAAATAAACTATACAGAAAACAACTACCCACAAAACGCAGGTGGGAAAAAGGCTGCCTAAGTATGATTCCCAATCAGAGACAACGATAGACAGCTGCCTCTGATTGAGAACCACACTCGGCCAAAAACAAAGAAATAGAAAACATAGAAATAAAGAAACTAGAATGCCCACCCTAGTCACACCCTGGCCTAACCAAAATAAAGAATTAAAGCCTCTCTATGGCCAGGGCGTGACAACTAACCCACCAGCAGAGGACTGCCGCTCCAACCATGGACATCACCTCTGTACATGGTGCCGTGACTTTACTTCCTTAATCTGATGACTGTTACTTATCGAATAAACTAACTGTGTTTAATTGTTACCCGATTAAATTAATCACGTAACAATTAACTCAGTAGTAATTTAGGGCACCATGGAAACAGTTGTTTAAAGAGTTACCATCTCCCGAATTATACTCTAATGGTCTTTACCTATCACCATCATAAAGCAGTCAACATATTAATCATAACCTCGTCTCATATCATCATTCTGAACAGTCGTAACCTCTTGCATCTGCAAAAACCCCAGTCTTACTTATGATTCAGTACTACAAAAATTGGTTTAATTATCCTGGTGATTATCCTGGTGTCGAAACCAGATGGTACAGTACGGTTCTGTAATGACTTCCGTAAATGGGGTATTGGCAGGTTCCTCTGACCCCAGCAGCCCGTGAGAAGACGGCATTCTCCACTCCAGATGACCTGTTCCAATATGTGTGACTGCCCTTTGAACTTCATGGAGCCCCCGCCACATTTAAAAGGCTGATGGAAAGCATTCTTCGCCCACATCAATCCTATGCTGCAGTCTACCTGAACAATGTGATAATCCACAGCCACATGTGGGAGGAGCACCTAATCCGATTAACAGCGGTCATCGACACCCTTCGGCAAGCAGGACTCACGACCAACCCAAAGAAATGCACGCTGGGGGTAAGTGAAGCAAAGTATTTGGGCTATTCCATAGGGCGAGGGTTGATGAAACCACAAGAGAAGGTCGCAGCGATCCATAATTGGCCTTGACCAGTGAATAAGAAACAGGTATGGGCTTTACAGTTATTACAGATGTTTCATCCAGGATTATGCAATCATCTCAGGACCCCTGTGTGACCTGACCCGGAAGGGCCAATCTGCCATGGTACAGTGGAACCCTGCGGCCGAAGAGGCATTTCAGAAACTGAAAACGGCCTTATACACTGCCCCTCTGTTGTATTCGCCAGATTTCTTGAAACCTCTGATTGTACAGACAGATGCATCGGACACTGGAATTGGAGCTGCACTCTCGCAGGAAGTTAATGGAGAGGAACATCCGGTGCTGTACATTAGCCGTAAGACGATTCCCCGTGAAACCAAATATCAACAGTGGAAAAAGAGTGTTTGGCAATCAAATGGCCTCGAGTCCTTGAAATATTATGTTCTGGGCTGCAAGTTTGTACTGACGACAGATCACGCTCCCCTTACCTGGATAAAGTAGAATAAGGACACTAACGCCTGAATCACCCGGTGGTTCCTCAGCCTCCAGCCTTTCCACTATCGGATCGTCCACCGTTCATGTTCTAAACATGGTAATGCTGATACCATGTCTCGAATGCATGCCATTTTTCTTCGACCGCTCTGACCACAGGGTCAATGCTGGGGGGAGGTATGTAGCGGTTTCAGGGGTTGTGTGGTGGATGAATGTTTTGTGCCTGCGAGGTTTCTTAGATTTTTGGCTGCCAGGACCAGGGACAGCATTGTGAAGTATTCCCCAGAGGCAGGACCACGGTGTCATGACGTTGGACTGTGGGTAAGGTTTATGACCCCCTCATAAATACCTTTCTCCCCTCTCTCTCTTCTCTATTGAAGGACTCTTGAATAGCCTTTGTTAAACATAGAGTCTGGGAACATCAAATGGTGGGGGGAAAGGAACCATATTTCGGTAATCCAACCAGTGGAAAATATGCATTGGTACTTAATGAATATGATGTCAGTTCGGTTGTCATCTGAGACATTATAACTGATGACAGGACGACATAAACTGTATCTGGGAAAGTCTACACATTCTAGTTGTCAGATTCACATGGAATTGTTGTGCAATTTAAATGTTTGAATATGAATCTATTTGTGAAAAGATTACATTTAATTTTAGCTTCCAAATGAGAGAATTGGGTTTTCATAAGGTTAGAGCTCTGCTCAATCAGTGGCCCGCCCCTGTGAAGAGACATTGGTTATAAACTATGAAACACACTCTTCTCTCCCTCCACTATATAAGCCCTTGACGAAAATGTAACCTTCTGTTCCGAGGACGTGAGGACGACGGTCCATACGTTAAAAAGGACTGACATGTCAACTACAGAACTAAGCCAACCTCAGCGTGCGCTTTGGTTGTGAATGGTATGAACTTTGAACTCTTATTCACTAAAGAAGTGAGACATTCTAGCCGTTTAGTTAGCAACAGCAGCAGTAAACGTGGGCTAGGAAAGGATGGACGACGTACCCCGTCTACCACACAACGACGACACTACAACGTATCCCGTTCACCACCAGAGACACTCTCCAAAGGACAAAGGACTCTGTTGAGCAACACGGCCTTCCATCTACCACCAACCTATTGAAGCGCAGCTCAGAGTTAATATTTATTGCATTTTCCTTTTCCAAATGGGCGGTAATTTAGAATGCATAAGATTCTGTATTTACGATAGAGTAGCTGCCTACGGCCCGATAGAGACATAGCTTCTCCCTTTGTTCCTCAAGTCTTCCCGCTCTTTCACTCAAACCCAACCCCCTTTCTTTGTGTAACCAGCTGTCATATCTGTTCCGTCCGCTAGGGACATTTTCCTTTATGACATAATTTGTAATCGATGTATGATTCATTCTGTGTTTATGTAATTCTGTGTGATTAGTTAGGTATTTAGTAAATAAATAATTAAACCCCATTTTGTATTGCTGATTCAACTTGTTAGCCAGGGTTCGTGAAGTTAACCAAGAATTTACAACTTTCAGATGAGACTGAAATAAGGTGACGATTAATATTGACTGCTATTGATGTAAAATATTACGAGGTCGTTAAGAGTTTATTCGGAAGATAACAGCTCTATAAACACTCTTTTGTGGTGCCCCGACTTTCTAGTTAATTACATTTAAATGATTAGCTCTGTCACGTTCGTCATAACGAGGAGACCAAGGCGCAGCGTGATAATACATTATTTTATTACACAAAGAACACTAAACAAAACAACAAAACGAACGTGACGCTATAAGACACGAGTGCTGACATCAAATCAAATCAAATTTTATTTGCAACTACACATAGACAATAACCCACAAAACCAAAATGGAAACCTAAATAGGATCCCCAATCAGAGACAACGATAAACAGCTGCCTCTGATTGGGAACCAACTCAGGCCACCATAGACCTACATTTACCTAGACATACCAAAACCCCATAGATATACAAAAACACTAGACGTGTTCTTACCCTATGATTTTGAACATTAAAATAAACTGGGAAATGTTGGCAGGCATTGTTGTCACCTTAGCTTGATACATAACTTCTGAGATGTAGGAAGCACTAACATCAACACCAATCAGCTTACACCACCGCACACAGTTGTGGAAAAAGTATCCAATTGTCAAACTTGAGTAAAAGTAAAGATACCTTAATAGAAAATGACTCAGGTAAAAGTGAAAGTCACCCAGTAAAATACTATTTGAGTAGAAGTCTAAAAGTATTTGGTTTTAGATATACTTAAGTATCAAAAGTAAAACTACAGTATAAATCATTTCAAATTATTTATATTATGCAAACCAGACAACACAGTTTTCTTGTTTCTTCAATTTACGGATGGATAGCTAGGGTCACATTCCAACATCATTTACAAACAAAGCATGTGTGTTTAGTGAGTCCACCAGATCAGAGGTAGTATGTATGACCAGGGATGTTCCCTTGATATGTGTGTAAATTGGGCCATTTTCTTTTCAAAATGTAACAAGTACTTTTGGGTGTCACTGAAAATGTATGGAGTAGAAAGTAAATTATTCTTTAGGAATGTAATGAAGTAAAAGCTGTCAAATATATAAATAGTAAAGCACAGATACCCCAATAAACAACTAGTTGTAAGTACTGTACTTTACACCACTGACTGCACACACACCCGCAATTACTATGACAACTAGCATAGCCTTATCAGCAACTGACTGCTGTCTGAACACACAAATCTGATTTGTTCACTTGTAACTTGCTGTTTGGACAGACAGTAGTCCAAAATGGATTTGAAAAACTGAGCATTAAGGCCTGCAAGGCTTAAATAGTGCACAGTATTGATCTTCCATTTCTCAAAAATACATATATTTTTCAAATGTCAAAAGGTTATCTACACCATATTCTTTTTTTCTCTCTCACTCCTTGCTCTCCAATCCTGCCCACTCGTTTTCCCAGAGGTGGGACCTTCACTAAATTGTCAGCTGAAAGGTCACATTCAAAAAGGAAAGAGATGGAAAAATAAGATTGAGACCCTGCCACTCATGTCTAGCTAGATTAAAACATTGTATCTGACCTTTACCAGGAAACCAGATTCAAGTGAGCCATCAGACATGGGGATTGCAAGCCAGGATTGTGTGTGGTTGGGAGGGGATATACATGAAGGGGGTGAGAGAGAGGGGGATAGGTATATAGGCACATGCTGACAAAAATCAAGGTAACAAAAAACTTTTGGCAAGCCTAAAGACTGTTATGTATGCAATTACATGAGGCTTCAATCTAAGCACTCACATTTTTATTGTTTATAAAAACTGCAGATTAGAAAAATGCAGTTGCGGTAAATAGATTACACAGCATTTTCACTGTCATGGATTGTAACAACTAGGACTATCTCTGGATGTTAAGCTGTTGCTTTTTATAGTAGAAGAAATTGAAGAAAACAAATGACACTTACACATATGAAGCCAGATGTAAAAAACTGCCAACCAGAATAGTCGTTTTTTTTTACTACACCCACAGTTGTCACCACTTTATGCATCTTAAATTTGACTTGGAGTTTATATGCTGGACACAACTTTAAATTCTGCTTTCCAAAAACACCTCAGTTGTTAAAAAGTACTCCCATGTTTTTACACAGTATCAGCATTTCTACAGAGCAAGGAAAACAAAATGATTCAGGTGCAACATGCAGAAATTGCACTGCCATTTCCTGGTTGTTAAAATTAGAATAGTTTGCCTCATTTGAGTTTATGTGAAAAAACAAGCATCTAAACCGCCATGAAATATCTTTTCAATAACCAAAAATGTTGTATTTTCATAAGTTTGAAGGTGGTGTACAAAACCGAAAGCAAAAGACGCAAAAACAAAACTTAAGAATGGGAAGCATATAAATAGTGGACCTAGAACATATCTACCACTTCTTAGACTTGCTTCCAATGAGAATGACAATATACAACTATAAAACTCACGTCTATAAAACTCAAATTTCTATGTGAATTTGGTCGGGTCGCCCAAAAAGTTACATATTGCAGCTTTGAGAGTGCTGCGTAGCTGTGATCTAGTTTGCATGTATATGAAAACTGCACAAAGTAGCTACCAGTAGTAGTATGGCAAATGTGAGCAAGATATTTAAGACAGCTTTACAGATCGCTGTCCAGCTTAAACATCCAAATTAAATCCTATGTGTTCTGGCAGTGTGCAGGTAAGGGTTACGACCCTCCAAGTACCTCCTACCCTCTCTTCCGTGCCCATGCCTATCTATCTTACTCTGGACACATTCACAGCGAGAGCAGCTGTGGAGGTGGATGGATGATCTTCTCAGTTAGATTCCTCTACTACAGCCCCAGACACCACTTCACTGCTGTCCTGCACCCCAAGATTCTGATCTTCATCTGGGAGACGCATGGAGAGATGTGTCACACTCAGATAGGGAAAGAGTCACACACACACTTTGAAATTGGGGCAATAAAATATCATGCCAGGTTATCCTACCTGCAGTCTGGTCCTGTGTGGTCTGAAGAGGTGTGTGTTTGTAGGGCTGTATCCCACTTGGGACCTCAGCAGAGTTGGGATCCTTAGGGGGCCAACGGAGTTCCCCACTCTCCACATTGCCCCCAACAGAGGGCTCCACCACAATAGAGGGAAGTCTCTTGGACAGCTTGGGATTCCTCTCATGGGTGTCAGGGAAGATCTGGACACAAGAAATATTACAATTTAGTAATTTAGCAGACACTCTTATTCAGAGCGACTTACAGTTAGTGCATTAATCTTAAGATAGCTAGGTGAGACGACCACATCAAATCAAATTTTATTTGCCACCGAAGCGCCGATTACAACAGGTAGACCTTACCGTGAAATCCTTACTTACAAGCCCTTAACCAACAATGCAGTTAAGAAAATAGAGTTAAGAAAATACTTACTAAATAAACTTAAGTAATAAATAAAAAGTAACACAATAAAATAACAATAAGTGGGGGTCCAGGTTAGTCAAGGAATTTGTAAATTTAGGTAGGGGTAAAGTGGCTACGCATAGATAATAAACAGTGAGTAGCAGCAGTGTAATAACAAGAGGGGGGTGGGGTCAATGCAAATAGTCTGGGTGGCCAATTGATTAATGGTTCAGTAGTCTTATGGCTTGGGGGTAGAAGCTGTATCTCAGTATGGTGTATTTACTCTTTATTAGAGTGTTTCTCTTTTTAATAGGGATTTGAGATCCTTGCAATGAGAGCGCATACAACATTTTACAAGAAAGATCCAAAATGAAAGGCACATTTGTAATTGTTTCATTGGTAGGATGTCAATTAATCTCTTGGTTGAGTGACTGGTGGATTGATGGATGGATTGAGGCAATAGTAGACTCACCTGAAAGGATATGCCCTGATCCCCTGACACAGCTGCAGCTACACTGAAGTCCTCCATCACAGGTTCCTGTGTGTTAATCACCTTAGTCATCCTATGAACAACAAGGCAATACCATTGTTGTACACACTTTCATGTAAATAAACAGATGTGGTTTATGTCTACCTATAATACATTCACATAGTGCTACTCACTGACACTCAAGAAATCCAATGTAATACTTTTATAATCTCCCCTTTTGGTTGCTCTCTCCTCCCTCCCTCCCTCGCTCAGCTCGTGCTTATTTTTTGACAACCTTGATCAGAGAGACACGTGAAGTGCAAAGCCAGCCTGTGGTCCAACGAGACAACCAATCATTGCCCTTGAAGTTGAAACTAAGTACAGGGTACTGTACTTAGTATCATATGCAAATAGGCATAGAGCAATGTGGCACTTCAAAAACAACAAATTCACAAAATATTAAGACTGTGTAGAAGAAACTTATCTGAACCAGGATTTTTTTTTACAGAGTTTTCATGAGAATGTAAGCAGCATACTAAATGGGTATCATGATGTCTAAACCCTGTTTTCATGACTGTTGAAGACTCACTCTCACTCATTATTTATGTATGCAGTTGTCCTTGAAATCTGATGTAGTGCTAGAGCAACAGCTGGCACAGGGAAACGGAGCAGACGCAGGCCATCTAATATAAAGGCATTCATGAAGTGCCACTGCCAACTCAACAGAATCAACAGAACATATTTAAACAGACAGACCATGCTACACTCGGAGTCAAAGATATTCTGGTGAGCATTAGTTCACAAATTACCCCACTCAGTCAGTTGGATTGACAGCTATGGCTTCCATGGATAAATGAGGAGATGTAATCTTTGTGTGATTGTCTGAGTATCACACTTGGCAGCGTGGAAAAGGACAGCTGATTTGGGTGTTTTAATTTATGCATTATAGCAATTACTGATGATTACTACTCGTAACCTGGATGTTTTTTTTAAATTCCTCGTACTGTGGTACATTTTTAAGACAATTGCTCCTTTATTCCTACTCAAAAGCACGTCTTGTCCCTAGACGGAATTCCAGTGGTCACTTTGTGTCTTGACCTCTTGGCCATCCTAGGTCCAAGGGAAAGGCTTTTCTCTTACTCATTACCAGTAAGTGAAGTCATCTTTACCATGGTTCAATGTGATTGTGAAAGCTTGGGTAGGCCAACACATTGCTGAGGGTTAAGATATGGTATGTAGTGTTACTCCATACAAACACACCTACCTAATTATGGCATGAGTGTGAAACTGTGAATCACATCCTGTGAAAATAAAATACCACAGCATGATGTAACAAGGGTGTTTGTGCAGGATGAATGCAGATGTAAAAAATGTCCTCAAGGTGCATCCAACTATTCAAAAGCAAAGTCTGCATACCATTCCAACTCAATAAAGTGTTTATCCTGTCTGACACACAGGCTCAAAAACAGTTGGTGTTAGTTATATTTGTCCTATTTGAGGCCCAAGTAATATTGTTTACCTGGAGTGACTGATAAAATGCACTCACTTACATGTATATCCAATCCTTTCATATTAGTGAGGCCTAAGAAATAAGACATAGGAAAGGAGGCGGGTTTGGTATTGACATACACCCACGTCCTTCTATGACACAATATGGTTGCAATAATCCAGCTCTCTCCAAAATTAAGACCCATATTGATAACTCGGTGAACTATCAGTAGTAAACTGTTGAATACTACATTTGTGAACTCTATTCTCTATTATTATAGGATATTTTACTTTGTCCTAAACCATTTGTTGTTAAACACAAACTTTTTACAGGCTATTATTTAACTGTAACTGTGCGCACCTTAATTAATAATCATGCCTACCTGTTCGAAGCGTTTATAAACGTATTATGTCCTTTCAAACTGTGTTGAGGTAGGCTAGATGTCCAGTGAAAACACTGCAAACAGTATATTTTCTTCAGAATGTATTTTTTTCAGAACAGTGATAGAAATCCGGGAGACAAGTGTCCATATACACCGTAACGTACCCAATGAAGTTTCCTACACACGCGAGTGCTGGAGCATGCGCACTTTCGCACTCGAGTCGACTTCACACCACAGCCTACTTCAAATCAAAATAAAATAAAATTGTATTAGTCGCATACACACATTTAGCAGATGTTATTTCAGGTGTAGCGAAATGTTTGTACTGAGACAACGGGTAGGATAGAGAGAGCAGAGCAATTGATTATTCTGCCAAATGTATTACCCGAGGACTGTACACTATGACTATATGCAAAATTATGTACTGAGTAGTTAGAGCCATGAATGCTGATTGGCTGGCAAATTCATGAAAACACAAATGTGTTTTTCTTTGTCTTAATCTAAGGTTAGACATAAGGTTAGCAGTGTGGTTAAGGTTAGTGTTACAGTTAGGTAATACATTACATTTTAAGAAGATAAATTGTAGAAATGTGGGATTTAGCCAAAATGATGATCACTACAAACCAGGTTTCCAACCGTTTTATGTGAGTAAAGTAGCCTACATATTGGATAAAACAGTAATGACAGGCCTTTTTGGTAAACTTTCCAAATGTCGACAAAACTACATTTGCTAGACAAGGTGGGATCTTTTAGTGTTGGTAAATGGAATTATGCAACAAATGTTGTTGGAAACCCTTATGTGCAAATATTGATATGATAACT
This sequence comes from Oncorhynchus mykiss, assembly GCF_057628025.1. NCBI lineage: Eukaryota > Metazoa > Chordata > Actinopteri > Salmoniformes > Salmonidae > Oncorhynchus > Oncorhynchus mykiss. The sequence goes on along the minus strand of NC_143040.1, from coordinate 48,473,840 downwards.
ATCATATCGTAAACTTGGAGTCATGCAATGACATGTACTGTGGTCCTCCCACTACAACTCATCGGGAAAGCATGCAGTTTATTAGGCTACAGATGAAATCAATTATGTTCATTCACAGGTTAGTGAAAGTGCAAGGTGATGAGCTTGATGCTCCATTCTAATAAATATTGATGGTCTTATTCTGGTGGCATGATCACCGATGCTTGGCTGTCTTTTATCAAATAAAAATGATGTTGCTCTTCTGTCCATAACAATCTCATCATGTAGGCTATACATGCTCTCTGGCCCAGGAAATCCCAAACTCGGTCCTGGTCCCCCGGGTGCACATTTTTGTTTTTTGCCCTAGCACACCATAGCTGATTCAAATAAATCATCATCAAGCTTAGATTATTTGAACCAGCTATGTAGTGCTAGGGCAAATACAAAAACGTGCACCCAGGGAGGGCCCCAGGACCGAGTTTGGGAAACCCTGCTCTAACCAATAGCGCCAGTATCTGCGGGTGTTGGCTAGAGCGCACATGCCAATACCAGAGTGGGCACATACTGCTGTATTTAACATAACATTTTTTGTGAGAAAACCATCAGTACAGTTGAAAATATGATGGAAATTTGAACATCTTGGCCATGTTCTGTTATAATCTCCACCCGGCACAGCCAGAAGAGGACTGGCCACCCCACATAGCCTGGTTCCTCTCTAGGTTTCTTCCTAGGTTTTGGCCTTTCTAGGGAGTTTTTCCTAGCCACCGTGCTTCTACAACTACATTGCTTGCTGTTTGGGGTTTTAGGCTGGGTTTCTGTACAGCACTTTTAGATATCAGCTGATGTACGAAGGGCTATATAAATACATTTGATTTGATTTGATTTTAAGAAAGACATTTTTGTCAAAGAACAGCAAAATAATATGGTCCTTGTCCCCATATGACAACCAGGGCAGGATGGCAGCACAAAATGTTATAAAGATGACCCCAGTGCCCATAAGACATGCAGTTGCCCATGCCCAGGTCATCGCCTCAACATTCTACATGTTCATCACACCAGCCATATAAAAAATCATCCTGGAGAAGACAAATTTGGAGGGTTTCCGTAAATATGGAGACAACTGGAAAAGGATGGACGAGATTGAGCTGTATCCCTACATAGGGTTGCTAATCTTAGCGGGTGTGTATTGGTCCCAAGGCAAGGCTACATGTAGTCTCTGGGATGCAAAGAGTGGAAGTGTGATTTTCAGTGCCACGAAGCTGCTGAAAGTCTTTCACACTTTCTCAAGAATGCTATGATTTGATAACCCTACACCATTAGAGCAAGACCCGCTGCGCTTGGCCCGCGACTGGAAAATGCTAGCTGACATTGGCCGGCAACTTGTGTTTTCTCCGGAGATCGCAACCACCACCCTAAGACCTGACATGGTGCTCTGGTCCCGTTCGCTCAAGAAGGTCTTCATCATTGAGCTCACAGTACCCTGGGAGGACTCAGTAGATGAGGCTTATGAGCGAAAACATCTGCACTATGCCGATCTAGCTGCCGAAGCACGGCAACATGGCTGGAACACAGAAGTCCGATCAGTGGAGGTGGGCTGCAGAGGTTTTGTGGCAACAGCTACAACCAGACTGCTTATAGACCTGGGAATTAAGGGCCAGAGCCAGTGTTCGGCAATCAAAGCTGTATCGGAGGCGGCAGAAGGCAGCAGTCAGTGACTCTGGATGAAGAGGAAAGACCCCAGCTGGGCCCCAGAGTGAGAGGGCCAGGAGGTATGCGGTCAACAATACTTGTCTCAGGGAGGATGCCATGCATAGTCCCATGGGATGTTGGCTATCAACAGCAAGGCAACTCCTATGACTAATTGGGAATGGGACGCAAGTGTAGGATTGATCACCCTGTCGCTGGCCGCCTTTGGGGAGGGTGTATAGTATGAAAGGCCGAAACACCCTAGGAACCAAAGGTATACTACTGACGATGCACTCCCCAAATTTCACCAGGCTCACTGTTCATGAACTCTTGGAAGTGCTTGCACAAAGGATAGTAACATCTCATCCTGTGTTCTTGGAATCTGAGTCAATACCTCCAAGACGTGTGAGAGACAAACTGGCGGCCATAAGAGAGGTCTGGGAGAAGTGGGTGGAGTGTCTGCCATACCTCTACAACCCTGGGCCTGAAGTAACAGTGGATGAGCAACTGGTTCCATTCAGAGGTACTTTTTTATTTTCATATCTGTAATGTATGTGATTTTCACTGTTAATTTTATTATGTATTGCTGTAATATCATTAATTGAATCCTACAGACGAAGAACCATATATGTGACATTTACAAAAAAAATGAGATATACATGAACAATCATTGGACACCCTTGGACACCCACGGACACCTATTGGACACCCACGCGCTAATTAACAATCATTTTAAATTTAAAGATAGGCTCTCGTGGAATAACCGTTTATGTGCACCACTCAGAATGGACGGACAAGCGCACAACCTTTCTGTTGCTGATGAAAATCGCAGAAATGTGGGAAAGAAACGTAAAACAAAACTAAAAGAATAGAAAGACAGGCAAAGGAAGATCTTACGGGATGCGGGAAAACCCTATACAAATCGTAAGGGTCAAGAAAAAAACTGGGTAAAGCTGTCCAAAAGAGGTATGTGGAAGAACCGTATATCAAACAATCAAGCTAGCTAGCTATAGAGTACAGTAACTAACATGTATGTTGTGGCTTGTCTAATGTGTAACTATAGAGAAAACATATTAGCTAAAGTTCGTTGGCTAATAACTCATACATTATCGTTACAAATGTTATTGCTAGATTATAGAAGAAACATAGCTAGCTACTTTTTCTCCATCCACCGGATGATTCGACATGGCTACAGTAGCTAGCTAGTGTTCCACGACGTGCAGAAAGGAGTGTGGAAAGTGACTGATGAGCGCAAGCTGCATCTGTTCAACAGTTTCCACTGTCCCATACGAGAAACAACAAGCGTTGATTCTCTCCGGCTTAGAACAGGTTAGAAATAAGACAAAACGCCTATTATTATAATAGCTATATTGAACACTTGCATAGTTTAACTTTGACAGTAATGATACGTACATTAACGTTAACTCTAAAAGTGTTGTGTTACACAATGGTGCAATACAAACTCATTCTGTGTATAGATTGGGAGTGTTTTGTAGTTCTATGGTATGTTCACATTGAGGGCTTCATTTTAAATGAGACTAAGGTTTCATGACTCAACTTTTAAGAAAAGTAATCAGTGCTAAAGTTGATAGACCACCTTAAAATGAACCTCCATACAAATGAATTAACTACATATTGCATTTAAGTTATTTACATGAAGGGCATCTGTACTTGAAAGTACTTAAAACATCATATCAGGTGTTAAAAAAGGACATCTTACAAGAGTCATGCAAAATGTCACATATACTGTTCTTCCACAAACTGAAATCATCACTGGAGATATACTGTTCTTCCACATTCAAAAAATTAAAATGGCAATAAAAAAAGTGTTTTTTGAAATAACAAAAAAAAAATTGTTGTTGGAAGATATGGGTATGGTAAATTATTTGTCAACCATAAAACACCTAATGTGGTACACACAATTAATAATATAAAAATAACTGATTATCTTAAAATGGAAAAATTGTCACATATGGTTCTTCGTCTGTAGGATTCAATTTATGTGATTGTTTTGTTTGACACTAACTACTGTTATGATAGTAATCTCTTTTGTCAAAAGTTTGCTGTCCTTTCTGGCAGTATATGCAGGAGGATATAGCCCCTGGTCATCTTCCATAACATCATTGATGTGTCCTCATACAATGCCTTCGTGATATGGAACAAGATCAACCCTACCTGGATGCCTGATAAGCAGAACAAGAGGGTGTTCCTGGAGCAGCTGGGAAAGGCACTTGTAACCCCACACATTCAAAGAAGGGAGCTCCTCCCCTGCACAGCAGCCTCTGCAGCGCTTGTGAAAACTGTTCAGGGGGCTGAATCTTGTCCTGATCAACCTGCGGCTGCAACTGGGGCAGGCAAGAGGAGGAGATGCCCATTCTGCCCCCCAAATGACTGTAAAACAAATACTATGTGTTGCACATGTGAGCAATACATCTGCAAAGTCCGTGCACACACACGTGATAATTGATTTATGTTCTTCACATTTTTGTTTTGTATCTATTATCTTATTTTATTATTTTTTTATTGTTGTTGTTGTTTATACACCTTGTGGGTGGGGGCAATGGTTAAAAAAATGGGAGAAGACTAGTATTTTGTAGTTGAATTCTTCATTGTACAATGTATAAGAATATATCACTATGTTGCCAAAAAAGTTCAAGACTCATGTATCCGTTCAATAAAATGCTTTCCAAACTACTTTCTGCACATTTCTGCTATTTTCTTAGGCTATACAAGTGCTATCACTTGCTAAAAAAGGTATGTTTACACCTGTGGTACCTTTAGCAATAATAATAATAATAATAATAATAAACCTCTACTTTAGTAAAGCAAACAATTATGACGTGTGTTGTTATAAAAATGAGTGGTGTCTACTGATTAAATGCAGTCCGCATGGTGAAGAGGGAAAACCCAGATATTCAAAGTTTGTGATGAATGACAGGTTGTTTCTCCATTCAAAATAGATTTGGGGTTTACAATTCAATTAAGCTGCTTTATTTTAGGGGTTTAGTGAAGGCGGGTCATTTTTGACCCTTAGGACAAGGGGAGTATACAGAATGTTAAGACTACACAAGGGTCAATCTGAAATGGTTGGATTATGAAATTTACAACCAGCCAACCAGAAAAGCAAGGCGAAGCAATTCAGCCATTTTTGAAAGTCAAGACAATCCTTTTCCTGCAAGAAAACATTATTTTTAGAGTTGAAATTAGATTTAGCAAGTAGCAGTAGGCATTTATAATTAAATATGGAGTGTAGCTTTATAGTTACATGACATCAAATTCCTCATGTACCTTCAAAATGATTAGGCAATCATAATTTATTCGAAAAAAAACTGTTTCCATAATAATTTGAAGCAATAAAGAAAGTTAGACAAAAGAAAAATACAGCCCTGTCAAATGGATAACATGTTGGCGATCTTTAGATCATTTGTCTACCGTTTCCATTACACGTCAATGTTTTTTTTATGCAACATTGATTTTGTTGAGTGAACTTGGGCAGTGGCGACCCGTCATTCAGGGTTTTTAAATGTTATTTTGACATTACTACATGTCACACATCAGTTTGCAAACCATGTAAAAATATATATGTCATTATTATCATGCAAACATGGTCTCATTTTTGTTTTCTTGAGTAACGCGGCTCCAAATTAAGGTGTTTCAGCCTAGCTTCCATGGTGGTGGGGCAAGCCAGCAGAAAATATGGAGCATTGCGCCATAATTGGCTCAGTATTCTGTCACTCACGGGGACACTACGTCATCGCCAAGTCTAAGGGTAGAGCTAAAAAATTCAAGCCCCTTGGGTGCTGCCATAGAGTTACGTCACCATCTTTCTAGCCACCGCCAATCCACATTTAATTTTCCATTTGTTCTGTCTGTCTTTTCACACCTGGCTTCACTCAACTAATTACTTGTTTATTATTTAACCCTCTGTTCCCCATGTTGATTTTGTGAGTGATTGTTTACTGTATTTTTGGTCTGTCATGGTGTGCGTGTTTTTGTTACTTTGTATTTTTTACATTTTGAGTAAAAGTATGTTGATTACTCATATCTGCTGTCCTGCGCCTGACTCTCTACACCAGCTACACATAGGACCTATTACAGTTACATTAGAGGTGCCAATCCAAGAAGGCTCAAGGTCATTTGGCCACAGATAAAAGGACGTCAAATCACATTATTTCTACAGTAGCTTTATTTGGACTGATCATGTCAAAATCTTAGATAGCAATCATTTTTAATCCTTGTCATATGAAGAGAAATAATTGATAAAACGTATCGGTACTCATCGACCATTGGACAAACATTACACAACAAGCTGGAAATCGCAAATTCAACAATGAGTGGTTTGGAAGAAATCAGTGGCCAACTGCAAGTATTGCAAAGTAATCATTAGCCTGCTATTCAGTGGAATGGCTGTGTGGTCCCTAAGATTAAAGGTCTGTTTTCCTAGTTTAATATTATAAACATTCAACATTGGCCATGCTGTCAATGAAGCAAAACAACTGTTAACTCGGAACTGCAAAATCTGACATTAGTAAGTTCAAGACAACTGGGAACTCGGGAAGAACGAGCAACGACTAGAGAAATACGTTTTCTAACTCGGAATTGTAAATCTGGAACTCAAGCTTCTTTCTAGAGCTATGAGCTAGATCACTGATGTCATCAAGAGTCAAGCTTTTGTTGTTTTGTTCCCAGTTGTCTTGAAAGCACCATACATCCAGAGAATGGCAGACTTTGATGACACAACAAGGTGAGTCCAAAAATGTTTTGTATGCTGCTGCATAAATTATGTAACATGCCAGGGAGATATGTATACTGTAGCTAAGAAAGTAATACAAAGTGCATGTTGTGAAGTAAGCTGTTAGTAGCCCATGTGCCTCACCCTGATAATTTGGTCTATTTTCACCTCTTAATTTCACCTACTGCTCTGACTTGGTGGTGCACATGTAGCCTTATAACCTGTTTTTGAGAAATGTAATCATCAAATATTGTAAGAGCTTTCATTGTCTGCTTATATGCCCCCTTTATTTATCCTACAGTTCTGACTTGTTGTACAGCAAGAACACTGTAGGAATGTCCCATGTTCTGAATTCTGTCGCTGTACAATTCAAAAGTGCTGAACAAATAGTTATTTTGACTACGTCCGTCCTAGCTCGCTCATTAATGTCTTAATCGATAGTACGGATTTCCTCTTATCCCGCGCCACCTTCCTGTTCAAGTGAGCAGAGCACGACAATGTGAGTCCAAAAATGGCTTGTATGTTGCTGCATAAATGATGTAACATACCAGGGAGATATGTATACTGTAGCTAAGAAAGCAATAAGTGTATGTAAGCCATCATTGTAAATAAGAATTTGTTCTTAACTGACTTGCCTAGTTAAATAAAGGTAAAACATTTTTTTCCAAATATTATCCACTTGTCGTCCCCTTATGCCATAGTTTGTACATCTCAATTATCGGTACAAACCACATTTGTTTAATAAGCAAGTCAGCCATTTCAGCTATGTTTTTTAAAAAGGCAGTAAATGAGGCTGAATGAACTGTTTTGCTACCAGACAAGGCTCCGCTGATAGCCAGGTGTAACAGTGGTAAGATGTTGGGACTCTGCTGTTGGGACAGCTTTATGTAGGCCCTAACAGTTTGTGGGCACCATTTGTTACCGTCATAGTGCAATTAATGTATTGTTTAGTGTTGTGTTGTGTAGTGGCTTTACTGGCATGCATCCCACATTTTTTTTGCCCCTACAAGATTTACATGCTAAAATCACCACTGAACCTGGGTCATTGGAAACCTACCTATGAAAAAATAAAAGAATCGAGTAGGCCTATTGAATTCACACATCGTATCAGGGCTGCTGGAAAACGTGTAGCGAGGGGAAATTTGCCATAGCACTATTCAATCAGTTTGTTTTAGTTTAATGAAATATATTGACGCAAAGTCTTAAAAGGTTCGATTTGCACACAATTTCTCTGTCCTTCACATCGTAGTGCTGTAGCATTCTCTTTACCAATCAGATTCACGGAAATCGCAGGTCGGGGCCGGGCACAACACAAAGCTCAAGGCGTGCTCCCTACTTTCCTCTTGTATTTATTTAGCAAGCATGATAACCAATTATGTATATAAACCCTGGATTGCTGAAGCTATGTTCTGGCCAATGAGAGCCTTTGAAGCCACTGGTTTGCCATATTGGCTCACCACAGAAGGAGCAGTCCTCCATCGGAATGGATGGAATTCTACAGTATTTCAATTAAATGTTTCAAGGACATAATTACATGCATTTAGGTATTATTTTGCTGTAGTGGGGACAGTAACAGAACTTTCAAGTTATACTTTAAGGAAAATCTTTTGATGTGTTTTTGTATTTTTTATTTGTATGTTTAGCTCACATAATATAATGTAAAAGTATGCATTAAGGTGTCTAATACTGTATAATAAATGTGGCAAAAACAAATGTTGACATTGATAAATGCATTTCAATGGCTTCCAAAATGAAAAAAATTACAACGATGGGGAACTGTCTAACATTAGACAGTTAATACAGACATTCTCACCTTTGCGTCGATTCGGCAGCCTCGTCCAGATGATCATAGCATTTGTATTTCTTTATGATAGCCACATTAGCAGCTAATTAGCATTTCAGTTTTGGGGGTTAAGGTGAATATATTGATAAAAGTCAACTTGTCCTAGAGAGATTTACACAGTTATCAAAACGTCACGCCAGGGTAAACCTGCACAAAACACAGCCCTTATTTTAAGTGTTTCTAAAATACCCTATGGGAAAGATGTATGGTGGAAAAACCATTGGAACCATTTCCCTGTTTGACCGTTAGGTTTCATGGGTATTATCACTCATACTGTGGTACTCTATTGCGCACAGACAAAGCCACATACTTCTAGTAGAACATCTTTGGCACAGATTCAATTACAGGCTGAAGTTGGTTTATTCGCAGCTTCTTTTTTTATTTCTTTTTTTTTTACAGCTCATGCTGCTTTTAATATCTTAAAATGATCAGAGAATGTCAGATTTCATCACCAATACTAACCCATTTAAATCCATGAAAAGGTATGTGAATAGACTAGCAGTACAGTCATTCCCCCCTATGCAGACACCTCCACCAGTAAGAATTACCTGGCTATGCTATTCCCCAGCCCTAATTCCCATGCTTCAGTCTACTACCACACACAAACACACCTCAGCCTTGTTACCCAACCCAGAGCTCATCACCTAATCAACATGACAAAACACTATTGATAGAATGTATTCCAATGGTGGGATATGTATTGTCATGGACCTATAGGTCTGTGTCTAAATAATTATATAAACAGGTCTACACCTGGTCAGCCCTGATAAGGGACAGATCAACATTTACTGGGGGGAGAGATGGTCCAAAATAAGGGAGGGTTGTCAAACTTTTTTTTTTGCTTTGGGGAGGCTTGTGTTTTTTTGACAGATAGATAGACACAGAGTCGGCCCTCTCATGAAGCAGGATTAGGCGGACGCTTTTGGTGGCAGATTGAGAAGGGCGGCATTTTATGAGCTAAACTGACCAAGACGCATCTCCAACAACAACACATAAAACCTCACATAATTCTACCCAAAAACAATGACAATTTTATTCAACCAGTGGCATATGGGCTTTTTAGGTGACCCCACTTTGTCAAAGGCAGGGGCGCAAAATTCCATTCCTAGTGCGCCTCTCCAGGGTGCTGTTGGAGAGAAGCCTTGCAGCGCTTCACCAACGTTACGTCCCAAAAATGATCTAACATATATCATGTAGGAAATAGGATATGGTACAAATAGTGTGCAGCCTTTTCTATAGCCTACAGGCTGGAGATAAATGTATGACAATTTAATGAGACAGACAATTTTATATGATGCCAGATTCTCAGATCATATAGCTTAAACTAAATGGCCCTCAATCAAATAAAAAAAATGTGCTGTCATGTTAATAAACAACATATCCTAAAAACAGGACAGGTCAAAGTAAAATGGACAATATGGAATAGACAATCACAACTGTTTCCAGTTGTTTCACCCCATTGTCATGATCAGTGGTTTCAAGTTTGAATCCGTACATTTTTGACAAGCTGATCATAGCAAAAAATAAAATACTTCTGCTTTTCCAGCTGTGTAAACACATTGCAAATAGACTCATGATAACTCCTGATAAGGTTGGGTAGCTGATATTCAGAGCTTAAATAGCCAACGGACTAATAAAGCCAATGCTATGGCCCGTTTTACAAATGGTGAGACTACCACATGGATGGGCATTCATAAAATGGAATTGTGGGCCAATATGGTAGGTTGCACCCCAGTAAGCACAATACTTGTTTTGGTCCCATCCGGAAGTCTTTTTTTTGTGTGCGTTTTGCAAACGGTAGGCTTACCACATAGATGGGCATTCATAAAATGTAATTTCAGGCAACACTGTAGGCTACCCCTCAGTAAGCATGGACCGACACCAACACCTTTTTTTGGTGTTGTTTGGACCGGCCTTGATTTCCACATCAACGGGTATTATTTTTTGGTCCAGTCCGGACCAATCTGAACCAATCATAGACTTCTATGTTTGGTTCAGATTTTGTCCGGTCTGGACCAGCCTTGATTTCACCCAAACAGACGTCTATATTTATTTTATTTTCAACTTTAATTCAGAACCAAAAATGAGCCTCATTTCAACATCTGGAAAATAGGTGGGCAGTGATGTAAAGTATTTAAGTAAAAATACTTTAAAGTACTACTTAAGTCGTTTTTGGAGGTATCTGTACTTACTTTACTATTTATATTTTTGCCAACTTTTACTTTACTACATTCCTAAAGAAAATAATGTACTTTTTACTCCATACACTTTCCCTGACACCCAAAAGTACTTGTTACATTTTGACAAGAAAATGGTCCAATTCACACACTTATTAAGAGAACATCCCTGGTCATCCCTACTGCCTCTGATCTGGCGGAATCACTAAACACAAATGCATCGTTTGTAAATTATGTCTGGGTGTGGGAGTGTGCCCCTGGCTATCCGTCAATAAAAATAGAAAATACAATTGTGCTGTCTGGTTTGCTTAATATAAGGAATTTGAAATGGTTCATACTTTTACTTTTGATACTTAAGTACATTTTAGCAATTCCATTCACGTTTGATACTTAAGAATATTTAAAACCAAATACTTTTAGACTTTCTCAAATAGCATTTTACTGGGTGACTCACTTTTACAGTGCCTTGCGAAAGTATTCGGCCCCCTTGAACTTTGCGACCTTTTGCCACATTTCAGGCTTCAAACATAAAGATATACAACTGTATTTTTTTGTGAAGAATCAACAACAAGTGGGACACAATCATGAAGTGGAACGACATTTATTGGATATTTCAAACTTTTTTAACAAATCAAAAACGGAAAAATTGGGCGTGCAAAATTATTCACCCCCTTTACTTTCAGTGCAGCAAACTCTCTCCAGAAGTTCAGTGAGGATCTCTGAATGATCCAATGTTGACCTAAATGACTAATGATAAATACAATCCACCTGTGTGTAATCAAGTCTCTGTATAAATGCACCTGCACTGTGATAGTCTCAGAGGTCCGTTAAAAGCGCAGAGAGCATCATGAAGAACAAGGAACACACCAGGCAGGTCCGAGATAATATTGAAATGGAAGGAGGATCAGACCACTGCAAATATACCAAGACCTGGCCGTCCCTCTAAACTTTCAGCTCATACAAGGAGAAGACTGATCAGAGATGCAGCCAAGAGGCCCATGATCACTCTGGATGAACTGCAGAGATCTACAGCTGAGGTGGGAGACTCTGTCCATAGGACAACAATCAGTCGTATATTGCACAAATCTGGCCTTTATGGAAGAGTGGCAAGAAGAAAGTCATTTCTTAAAGATATCCATAAAAAGTGTTGTTTAAAGTTTGCCACAAGCCACCTGGGAGACATACCAAACATGTGGAAGAAGGTGCTCTGGTCAGATGAAACCAAAATTGAACTTTTTGGCAACAATGCAAAATGTTATGTTTGGCGTAAAAGCAACACAGCTGAACACACCATCCCCACTGTCAAACATGGTGGTGGCAGCATCATGGTTTGGGCCTGCTTTTCTTCAGCAGGGACAGGGAAGGTGGTTAAAATTGATGGGAAGATGGATGGAGCCAAATACAGGACCATTCTGGAAGAAAACCTGATGGAGTCTGCGACAGATATTTGTCTTCCAACAAGACAATGATCCAAAACATAAAGCAAAATCTACAATGGAATGGTTCAAAAATAAACATATCCAGGTTAGAATGGCCAAGTCAAAGTCCAGACCTGAATCCAATCGAGAATCTGTGGAAAGAACTGAAAACTGCTGTTCACAAATGCTCTCCATCCAACCTCACTGAGCTCGAGCTGTTTTGCAAGGAGGAATGGGAAAAAATTTCAGTCTCTCGATGTGCAAAACTGATAGAGACATACCCCAAGCGACTTACAGCTGTAATCGCAGCAAAAGGTGGCGCTACAAAGTATTAACTTAAAGGGGCTGAATAATTTTGCACGCCCAATTTCAGTTTTTGATTTGTTAAAAAGTTTTAAATATCCAATAAATGTCGTTCCACTTCATGATTGTGTCCCACTTGTTGATTCTTCACAAAAAAGTTATTTATGTTTGAAGCCTGAAATGTGGCAAAAGGTCGCAAAGTTCAAGGGGGCTGAATACTTTCGCAAGGCACTGTATCTTTACTTTTACTCAAGTTTGACAATTGAGTACTTTTCTTTAGTCGGGCCTCTTGGTAGGTTCTCTAGATCAGAGATTTCAAATTCAAGGACATTCAGTTCAGCACTGTTTTCTCTTCAACTCTTTAGTTTAGCTAATGATCTGTCCCCTCAGGCTTTCAATGCGTCCCAAAGATTGAAACTGTCAGGAGGGTTTATTTGTCAAAGTGAAAAATATTGATCTGCTCTTTGATAAATGTACAAAATTCAGGTTGCTTTAAGAGTATAGAATATATTCTCCATCTATATGCTCCATTTACCTTGGTAGGAATGGAGATTGATAATACCAGAGGAGAATGGTCACAAAGCAATCTGGGGATATAATCGATATCTAACACTTTATGAAACAGTTGGGTTGATAGCAAAAAGTTGTATGCGTGTGTGTGCTGTGTGGGTGTGAATAAGAGTAGTCCCTATCCTGTGGGTGCATCTGTCTCCAGGTGTCTAGTAAATTGAGATCCTTCATGACTGACATGTTGAGCTTGACGGCTCAAGGGGGGGGGGGGTTTCAGAGGACCTATCAAAAACTATATCTAAACACAAATTACAATCTCCAGCCAGTAGCCATCCTGGTGGTGCTTGAGCAACCTGAAGGAAGCCATTATGAATAAACAAATGGTCATCGAATTTAGGAGCATAAATATTCAATAGGGTCCAAGACATACATATGCCCCTGCAACAAAACAAACCTGCCTGAGGGATCAGACATGGTGTTGCTGACACAGAAGGGGATATGTCTACTTATCAAAATTTCAGTTCCTCTTGCTTTGGAGTTAAGAGGACGCAAAAACATTCCCTCTTTAATTTGTGTTCACTGGCTGTAATATGTGTTTCTTGTAAAAACACAATGTCAGCCTTTAATTTGTTAATGTATGTATAGACTCTTTTCCTCTTAACCGGGCTGTTAAGACCTTTTACGTTGAATGTGACATTTTTTGTGGATTAAGCATGGTTTGGGTTTCAAATATATAACTGAATGGTCAGGTAATATTTAAACTTTAGTTTGAACACTGAAGTGACCTGTGGCTCTAGGAAGGAAACGACATTAAACAGAAGAAAAAAAAAACACCCTGATTGTCGGACTAAAACCACAATCCCGACAATCAAACATGAAAACACTTGTAGAAATACATTGTTGCTCGCAAGCATCTATGACAAATCAGGACAGGTTGTTTCACTGCACAGCCATTACGAACACTGGCTGTAAAACAGTGATCACTAAGGTCATTACAGAAAACACCAGACTGATACCTATCAGGATTACTTGTGAGGATAATGTCGAGTGGTGTTACGAATCCCTTTTGGCCCGACAGTCTAGGGGAGATGGTAACGAGACCCGTAACATAACTCATGCAAATTATAGTGAAAGTGAGAACGAAATAACCACAGACAACTAAATTACCGTCAAACACATGGTTTATTAGAAAACACACGGTAATGGGGGGAGCAGGAAAAGGGGCTGAGCTGGACCCAAGGAAAGACATAATAAGTATTCAAAAACACCCCTAAGCTAGACTAGCCCATTTCAACAACAGCTAACTAACTAACCAAACATACAGTGGGTGGTCCGCCCAGTTCTAACTAGGGTATTTAACAAAGTTTACCTATGGGTAGTGTATGCCCATGGGCGACTTGTCTTAGTTCCCCCTTTTCCCACCAGCAAACAAACAAACACCATAACCAAAAACAATACTCACAGGTGAGGCCAAAGTGATATGGAGGTGCTAAAACAAAAGATAGCTCAATACATAAAGAGAAAGTGAAACAGCGAGCTCTACAGACATAGCATTTACAGAGAGATTGAGCTCTAGAGCAAACAACTGACAGGGTTTTTAAACCAAGGGAAAGGAACTGTGATTGGGTAGGAAACAGGAGGAGGTGTGTCTTCTGATTGATGATTGATTGGTGACTGATTGGGGAGTGATGATTTTCACATGTGAGGGGAGAAGGAGAGAAAAGAACACAGGATACACACACACACACACACACACACACACACACAGGATACCTGTATCCGTAACAAGGGGAGTAGCATTTTCTGGGTGTTTGGAGTCATACCTTGTGGGATTGGTGATAATCTGGGAAAGATTTAGGGAGTCCCATTGCTTTAGGACTTGGTCAGGTGGTTTAAGCATGTCCCAGTTTAGGTCACCTATCAGGACAAATTCAGACTTAGTGTAAGGGGCCAAGAGAGAGCTTAGGGCAGGTAGGGTGCAAGCCGGTGCTGATGGAGGACGATAGCACCCAGCAACAGTCAACAAAGAGCTATTTGAAAGTGTAATGCTTAAAACCAGCAAATCAAATTGTTTGGGGAGAGATTTGGTGGAGACAACCGAGCACTGAAGGTGATCCTTGGTAAAGATTGCCACTCCTCCACCTTTGGAAGACCTGTCTTGCCGAAAAAGGATATAACCAGAAAGGGTAACATCAGTATTCAAAACACTCTTTCCTAACCACGTCTCAGTAAAAACCAACATATCTGGATTGGAGCTGTGAACCCACACTTTCAATTGATCCATTTTAGGTAATAAGCTTGTAGTGTTAACATGCAGAAGACCCCGTTTTTACGAGAGCAGAAATCAGTGAAGCAGACATCAGAGCACAAGTTAGAATTGGGGCTAGCAACAGTAGGTGGGCCAGGGTGTACATGCACATTTCCAGATATCATCAACAGTAATACAATCAAGGCACGGCATAGGACAGGGAGAGCTCTGCAGTGCTGATTTATGACATCTGAATGTGCATCAGATGGCAACAAGATCATATTGTACAGCAATTTCATCAGGTAACATGAATACAAAGCCGGCGAGGGGTGGTTAGAATAAGATGGGAGGCCAAAGGTCTGTGTAACCAATAGAGAGTCAGAGTCCCGAGTGTGCGAACAAACATAGTCTGTCCCATAGTTGGGTAAAGAAAGTTTGTAATCAACAAAGTATGCAGGAGTCATGAGGCAAATAGCAAAATAACAAAATGCACAAGAACAAAATAAAATATACAACGACTTGGGGCTAGCCATTGTAAATTCAGATTGACTCGCCCCAACAGTGTGTGTGTGCTGGAGGTGAGCTAAAGCTCGGGAGAGAGGGGTGAGTGTGTTGTGGAGGTACCTGTACCAGACAGGAGGAGACAGGCCAGGGCAAACAGTGAACAGATCGCCAGGTGGAATCCAAGCAGCAGTGCAGCAGGCAATGGGAGTAGGTGTCACACCCACTTGGATAGACATAATACTGGGGGGTCATTGACAACACACACACGTTAGGTTCTTCTATCCTCGTGGGGACCTCCAATTTATTTCCATTCAAAATCCTATTTTCCCTAACCCCTAACCCCAACCCTTACCTTTTACCCTAACCCTAATTATAACCCTTACTATAACCCTAACCCCTAATCTTAAAATAGCCTCTGTCCTCATGAGGATGCGAGAAATGTCCCTGAGGTAGAATTTTACTTGTTTTACTATCCTTGTGGGGACTTTTGGGGATTTTAGGTCCCCCAGATAAAAATGTTGTCAATCTTTAGAACATTTCACCAATAGCTGCCATTTCCATTACACATGTCACAATGTTTTTTTTAAATAAACCTGGGAGGAATGGAAACCTGCCTAGTCTCTGGTAGGCTATCAAACATACTTTAACTTTCAAGTCATGTTAATTGCAATTTAAAGGCCAGACATTCTTCAGCTGCAACACCACTTATCTGGAGCTCATGAGATTTCCTTATTTGATCTTTAATTGAAATTTGATCATCTCACTTTTAATTTAAACAGATCTCAGAAATGGAGATGACATCACATTATTGGACATCACATACAGCCTGCACTGTGTGCTGCACCATTCATCTTGGTATTACATTATGAAGCTCACTCAATTCCCCTCAGAGCAGGTGAAGAGTTAGTTGACAATCTACCTCTTATGTTATATGGAAAGAGTAGGATACATTAGGCTACTGTAAGCCTACAGTTACAACACTTCAGGGATTTGTTTGTGTTGTGTGTAGATAGGGAAATTAGAGAACGGGTAAACGGTCAGACTGTCTGACTGATTCATTGTAAAGCCACAGATGTAGCTTGGAGATATATCTCACTGCCATCCTCTCAAGCACTTCACTGACACTGCTCTTACACAGCTGACAGTTGTATTCATTCTGAGCAGTGTGAGTAGAACACTACCAACCTCTAGTGACAGCATTCAGGTACTACTGCATCTGTTGTTACCTGCAACATGACTGCAACACTTGAACTTCAAGGGCGTTCCCCAAACATACAGCTTTGCACATTTTGTGTGTGGGGTCTCCAGGCCATCAGACAGTTAAATAATCGCCACTAGCCGGCCTCCGCGCAGTACCCTGAACTTAGTCACTGTTACTTGTCAGAGTCGTGTGTATAGGTGGCAGGGAAGTCAGGCGCAGGAGAATCAAACTGAGTGTAATGTAGTATTTAATAACAAATAAATGAAACATACTCCAAACACTAAATGTACCAATAAATAAAGTGGGTATGAGGACCCGTCGTGCACCAATAGAAAAACCAACGCAACACTGAATAACAAACAATCTCTGACAAAGAATTGAGGGGAAACAGAGGGTTAAACACACAACAGGTAATGAATGGGATTGAAACCAGGTGTGTAGGAAGACAAGACCAATGGAAAATGAAAAATGGATCAATGATGGCTAGAAGACCGGTGATGTCAACCGCCGAGCACCGCACGAACAAGGAGAGACATTACTAGCTATCTACCACACACTATTCTACCCTGCACCTTAGAGACTGCTGCCCAATGTACATAGTCATTGAACAATTGTTACTTTAATAATGTTTACATACTGTTTAACCCACAACATACTGTATATACTGTATTCTAGTCAAGACTTATCCTATATAACTACTGCTGTACACACCTTTTATATTCATATATATGTCCATAATGTAACACACCATCATATACACTACCGTTGAAATGTTTGGGGTCACTCAGAAATGTCCTTGTTTTTGAAAGAAAAGCTCATTTTTTGTCCATTAAAATAACATCAAATTGATCAGAAATACAGTCTAGAGATTGTTATGGTAAATGACTATTGTAGCTGGAAACTGCAGATTTTTTATGGAATATCTACATAGCGGAACAGAGGCCCGTTATCAGCAACCATCACTCCTGTGTTCCACTGGCAATAGCTAATCCAAATTTGTCGTTTTAAAAGGCTAATTGATCATTAGAAAACCCTTTTGCAATCATGTTAACACAGCTGAAAACTGTTGTCCTGATCAAAGAAGCAATAAAACCGGCCTTCTTTAGATTAGTTGAGAATCTGGAGCATCAGCATTTGTGGGTTCGATTACAGGCTCAAAACGGCCAGAAAACAAAGTGCTTTCTTCTGAAACTCGTCAGTCTACTCTTGTTCTGAGAAATGAAGGCTATTCCATGCGAGAAATTGCCAAAAAACTGAAGATCTCACAAGTCCTCAACTGGCAGCTTCATCCTGGTGACTCCAGGATGATGGCCTTGTAAATTCAATTGATTGGGCATGATTTGGAAAGGTACACATCTGCCTGTATAAGGTCCCACATTTGACAGTGCATGTCATAGCAAAAACCAAGCCATGAGGCCGAAGGAATTGTCCGTTGAGCTCTGAGACAGGATTGGGTCAAGGCACAGATCTGGGGAAGGGTACCAAAAATGTTCTGCAGCATTGAATGTCCCCAGGAACATAGTGGCCTCAAATCATTCTTAAATTGAAGAGGTTTGGAACCACCAAGACTCTTCCTAGAGCTGGCCGCCCAGACAAACTGAGCAATCGGGGGAGAAGGGCCTTGGTCATGGAGGTGAAACCCAATGGTCACTCTGACAGAGCTCCAGAGTTCCTCTGTGGCGATGGGAGAAGCTTCCAGAAGGACAACCATCTCTGCAGCACTCCACCAATCAGGCCTTTATGGTAGAGTGGCAAGAAGAAAGCCACTCCTTAGTAAAAGGACAAAATGCACCTCAAGACTCTCAGACCATGAGAAACAAGATTCTCTGGTCTGATGCAACCAAGATGGAATTCTTTGGAGGAAAGCTGGTACCGTCCCTATGGTGAAGCACGGTGGTGGCAGCATCATGCTGTGGGGATGTTTTTTAGCGGCAGGGACTGGGAGACTAGTCAGGATCAAGGGAACGGAGCAAAGTACAAAGAGATCCTTGATGAAAACCGGCTCCAGAGCTCTCAGGAGCTCAGACTGGGATGATGCTCACCTTCCAACAAGACAATGACCCAAAGCACACAGCCAAGACAATGCAGGAGTGGCTTTGGGACAAGTCTCTGAATGAGTGGCCCAGCCAGAGCCCAGACTTGAACCCGATCGAACATCTCTGGAGAGACCTGAAAATAGCTGTGCAGCAACACTCCCCAACCATCCTGACAGAGCTTGAGAGTATCTGCAGAGAAGAATGGAAGAAACTCCCAAATAAAGGTGTGCCAAGCTTGTAGCGTCATACCCAAGAAGACTTAAAGCTGTAATAGCTTTCAAAGGTGCTTCAACAAAGTATTGAGTAAAGGGTCTGAATACTTAAGTAAATGTAATATTTACTTTTTTTCTTTTTAATATATTTGCAAATAATTCTAAAATCCTGTTTTTGCTTTGTCATTATGGGGTTTTGTATGTAGATTGATAAGGGGGGGGGGAACAATTCAATCTATTTTAAAATAAGGCTGTCACATAACAAAATTTAGGAAATGTAAAGGGGTCTGAATACTTTCAGAATGCCCTGTATATAGGGTTGGCTACACTACCAGGATTTCAACCTAGCTAGCTAGTTACCTTGGAGGTTTCTCAGATGATCTGATGAGAATCTGAGGAAGATATGTGACTTGTCACTCTGATCTTAAAAACGCGTCTCGACAGAAATACATAATAAAATCAAATAAATGAATATAGGGGAAACACTACGCACTCTGTAATATGTGCACACATACCACCAAGAGTGGGCCTACCACTGTAATGATGTTGAATTATTCATGTGGCTAGCCAGCATACATGATCCACTATAATGGCCAGTAGCCTGCTATAGAAACTAGCTCACTACTAGGTTGCAGGATATGACATGTCTGTGGAGAAGGTACCAGGAATCTGAGTGGCATTTAATGTAGATACAAATTGCAGTAAGGAAATGCACTTCTTAATATTTTAGAAGATTTATTATGTATAGTTTTGCTAATACATGTATTACATCAGTGGAGAATAAGAGCAACAATCAAAGTAACTCTGCAAAAGAAGTGATCAAAATCAAGTACAGTGCCTTGCGAAAGTATTCGGCCCCCTTGAACTTTGCGACCTTTTGCCACATTTCAGGCTTCAAACATAAAGATATAAAACTGTCTTTTTTTGTGAAGAATCAACAACAAGTGGGACACAATCATGAAGTGGAACGACATTTATTGGATATTTCAAACTTTTTTAACAAATCAAAAACTGAAAAATTGGGCGTGCAAAATTATTCAGCACCTTTACTTTCAGTGCAGCTAACTCTCTCCAGAAGTTCAGTGAGGATCTCTGAATGATCCAATGTTGACCTAAATGACTAATGATGATAAATACAATCCACCTGTGTGTAATCAAGTCTCCGTATAAATGCACCTGCACTGTGATAGTCTCAGAGGTCCGTTAAAAGCGCAGAGAGCATCATGAAGAACAAGGAACACACCAGGCAGGTCCGAGATACTGTTGTGAAGAAGTTTAAAGCCGGATTTGGATACAAAAAGATTTCCCAAGCTTTAAACATCCCAAGGAGCACTGTGCAAGCGATAATATTGAAATGGAAGGAGTATCAGACCACTGCAAATCTACCAAGACCTGGCCGTCCCTCTAAACTTTCAGCTCATACAAGGAGAAGACTGATCAGAGATGCAGCCAAGAGGCCCATGATCACTCTGGATGAACTGCAGAGATCTACAGCTGAGGTGGGAGACTCTGTCCATAGGACAACAATCAGTCGTATATTGCACAATCTGGCCTTTATGGAAGAGTGGCAAGAAGAAAGCCATTTCTTAAAGATATCCATAAAAAGTGTTGTTTAAAGTTTGCCACAAGCCACCTGGGAGACACACCAAACATGTGGAAGAAGGTGCTCTGGTCAGATGAAACCAAAATTTTACTTTTTGGCAACAATGCAAAACGTTATGTTTGGCGTAAAAGCAACACAGCTCATCACACTGAACACACCATCCTCACTGTCAAACATGGTGGTGGCAGCATCATGGTTTGGGCCTGCTTTTCTTCAGCAGGGACAGGGAAGATGGTTAAAATTGATGGGAAGATGGATGGAGCCAAATACAGGACCAATCTGGAAGAAAACCTGATGGAGTCTGCGAAAGGCCTGAGACTGGGACGGAGATTTGTCTTCCAACAAGACAATGATCCAAAACATAAAGCAAAATCTACAATGGAATGGTTCAAAAATAAACATATCCAGGTGTTAGAATGGCCAAGTCAAAGTCCAGACCTGAATCCAATCGAGAATCTGTGGAAAGAACTGAAAACTGCTGTTCACAAATGCTCTCCATCCAACCTCACTGAGCTCGAGCTGTTTTGCAAGGAGGAATGGGAAAAAATGTCAGTCTCTCGATGTGCAAAACTGATAGAGACATACCCCAAGCGACTTACAGCTGTAATCGCAGCAAAAGGTGGCGCTATAAAGTATTAACTTAAGGGGGCTGAATAATTTTGCACGCCCAATTTTTCAGTTTTTGATTTGTTAAAAAAGTTTGAAATATCCAATAAATGTCGTTCCACTTCATGATTGTGTCCCACTTGTTGTTGATTCTTCACAAAACAATACAGTTTTATATCTTTATGTTTGAAGCCTGAAATGTGGCAAAAGGTCGCAAAGTTCAAGGGGGCCGAATACTTTCGCAAGGCACTGTATATACAATTTTCCAACTATACACAAATCCAGAAATGTTTTTGTTAGGTACAGTATACATTATGGAAAATTAAATCTATGCATAATTCTAATCAAAATATAGTTGCATCAATATATATTTTTCTTTCTTTTTTACTATGATTACAAGCATTACATTTTAGCAACATATATTTATTTCATGGTAATAAGTGTTCAGATTGCCATTCTTCCTTATGTGTTCTGTGTTTTTGTTCTATTAATGTTGCATGGTTTGTATTTATATCACTACGTACTCATTAAGTATTTTGTATGGTTTTACAGTGAAATAATTGTAAACATATTTTCAGAGTCATAATCATTGATACCTTATATTTATATATTGCTGCCCAGAAGTGGAATAAAGAGCAGAAATCGGAGGTAATTTATCAATGTATATGGCAGTGGATTAACAAGTTTCTCTCCATTATATGTACAGCAGGACAACCTGCAGAGATGTGTTAAAACAGCAAATATCCCTTCCTGTATCATGGGCATGTACACAAACTTGTGTATATTTATATTTATTGTGTACTAAGTAAACAATCAAAACATTTAACTGTATATATTAAAACTCTGTCATAAATTAAAGCACAATTAATTATTAAGAGCACAATAATAATATGACTGATATTACTTCTCAATTGAGGGATTTATCATATTCCTCCAAGTCACTCCAATTGAGCCCCATCGAAGAATTTCATTTTTTCAGAATGCATAGTTTCTTTCATCTGTTTGATAGATGAGGCGGTTTCATCTGAGATGGGCTCAGCCCCAAACACATGTGTAACTCTTCGAGTTATGACAACCGTTTCCTTGTCAGTGCCTGACATTTCCCTAATTACATGCCTCTCAATAACTGTTTGCCCATCACTCTGTGTTTTGTTGGTGTCGTCCACTGACCAAGATGCAGAGGAAGCTCCGGCGGTCCCTGTCTGCAATCCAAAATCTGTTAAGAGCGTGGCTTTCTGTGTGTCTGGTATTGCTTGTATATTGGATGTGATGACATGTGTACCAGACGCCAGTTTTAGGGTGTCCACTGATGAGGAGGAAGCTCCAGAGGACATTGGAATGGTGACCTTCTCTGCCAAGTAGGGTTCAAAAGAGATCATTTTTGTCCTTGCTGTGGAGGTAATGATATTACCTTGTATCTCAGTGGCAATAGGGTCAGAGTATTTCACTGTGACTTTGGTTGGAGAGGCCAATGATGGAGCAACTTGTTCGCTTGTGACGGTAGAACTGATATCTGCAAAAGCATCCGATGACCGCACTGAGAAGGTCAAGCTGGAGTCTTGTTCCACAGAGTCACCTGCAGGGCTGTTCTCACTTGCTTCTTTCTCAGATGTATCTTTTTCTAAAATTTTGGCAGATTCTGAAGGAGAAGATAGTCCAAATGTAGGAAACTTAAACCAAACAAATTTGGATTTTTCTTTTGCTTCTTCCTCTTCTTGGATAGACTGGGTTTCAGCACTGAGTCCTTCCCTTGAGCCTGTGAGCTTTTCCTCAACTTCCTCTAATGCAGGGACATAAAATTCAACATCAATGCTTCTTAATACATCCCCGAATGTTGTCAATGTCAACTTTGGTGAAATCGCTGGTCCTTGTGGTTCCACATGAATTTCGTTATTCTCCAAAATAATATTTGGACTTATATCATCATGTTCATGTTCATTCTGAGGTTTGGATTTTGAAATGCTCAATTTGGGCATTTTGAAGGTTGGAAGTTTGAATTTACTTGGTGAGCCTTGACCTTTGCTGGGTAAGCCATGGCTTTTATCATCAATTGTCAGTTCTGAACTGTCAACACCATGAACATCCACATCAGCTATTGTCATTCCTTCTTCAACTGAGGGCCCTTCAGATCCAGCAACATATAGATGAACTTCACTACATCCTTTAATGTCAACTGTATCCATGGGTTCTGTCAAATCAACTGGAAAGGAAGCTCCTAGTACTTGATCTAGAATTTCTACACCAGGCACTTCAATAACCTTCTCTTTATCAGAGACAACTACTGCCACCTTTGAAGTTGAACCAAATGTAGGCAATTTGAATGTTGGCATTTTGAATCTTGAGGGGGAGCCAACAACTTCTTTTACGTCAACTTCAATCTCTGGAGCTTCAATTTTCACTTCAGGCACTTTGAACTCTTTTCCCTCTGGGAGTGAAATGTCTACATTTGGAGGAATCATAACAGTCTCAGGAGCCGTAATTTCAGATCTTGAAAAAACTATTTTTGGAAAGGTTATCAGCGGTTTCTTCACCCCCATTTCAATTATTTGATCCTCTATGTTTTGTGTTTGTAGTTTTCCATCAACTGAAAAACCTTCCTTTTTCAATTCAACTTGACTCTCTGGAGCTTTCATTTCTACATATGACTCTTTGACCACCTTTCCTTCAGGTAGAGACAAATCCACCTTAGTAAGACTGACATCTACCTCAAGTGCTTTCACATCTGGTTTTGAAAACCATCCAAATGACTTCCTGGGCTTTTTCATTTTTACATCCATTTCTGTAGCAGCTGCCTCAGGCATTTCAACTTCACCAGAAGGCACTTTGAGTTCAATGCTTGGTGGTTGGACGTTCATCAGGACCTTTGGTAAAGTGACATTGTCATTTCTTTTACGATTGAAATCTATAGATGGACCTTTAAGGTCAACACTTGGCTTTTCGATGTTAAATGCTAATTTTGTCAGCTTGGGATCAGGTATTTCAGTTCCATGAACCTTGATGTCCTTGTCCAAATCAGGTACCTCTATTGTGACATTTGGAGAAGCTGCTCCAAATTTAGGGAATTTTAAAGTTGGCATTTTGAATCTTGAGGGGGAGCCTACGGTATCTTTCACATCAACTTGAATCTCTGGAGTTTTCATTTCCACCTCTGGCTCTTTGACCTCCAACTTTCCCTCTGGATGAGAAATATCCACCTCTGGAAGACTGATATCAACCTCTGGTGCTTTCACTTCAGGTTTTGAAAATCCAAATTTGGGGAATGACATTCTTGGCTTTCTCATTTTCACATCAATATCTTTAGAACCTGCTTCTGGTATTTCAACTTCAACAGAGGGCACTCCGACTTCCACATCAGGTAGTTGGAGGTCTGCTCTTCCCTCTGGAAAGTCGACATCTACATCTGTCTTTGACAGACTTAAGCCAATTTTAGGACCTTTAACTCTCGGCAACGAGAGTCCAAATTTTGGTAATTTAAATTGACTTCCTTGACCCTCAAGCTCAATATCATGTTTCATTTCAATTTGAACATCTGGAGATTTCATTTCTACGTCTGGCTCTTTGACCTCCACCTTTCCTTCTGGAAGCGAAATGTCCACGTTTGTAAGACTGATATCAACCTCGGGTGCTTTCGCTTCTGGTTTTGAAAACCATCCAAATGACATCCTGGGCTTTTTCATTTTTACATCCATTTCTGTAGCAGCTCCCTCAGGCATTTCAACTTCGCCAGAAGGCACTTTGAGTTCAATGCTTGGTGGTTGGACCTTCATTTTGACCTCTGGTAAAGTGACGTTTTCATTTTTTTTACGATTGACATCTATAGATGGACCTTTAAGGTCAACACTTGGCTTTTCGATGTTAAAAGCTGATATTGTCAGCTTGGGTTCAGGTATTTCAGTTCCATGAACCTTGATGTTCTTGTCCAAATCAGGTACCTCTATTGTGACATTTGGAGAAGCTGCTCCAAATTTAGGGAATTTTAAAGTTGGCATTTTGAATCTTGAGGGGGAGCCTACGGTATCTTTCACATCAACTTGAATCTCTGGAGTTTTCATTTCCACCTCTGGCTCTTTGACCTCCAACTTTCCCTCTGGAAGAGAAATATCCACCTCTGGAAGACTGATATCAACCTCTGGTGCTTTCACTTCAGGTTTTGAAAATCCAAATTTGGGGAATGACATTCTTGGCTTTCTCATTTTCACATCAGTATCTTTAGAACCTGCTTCTGGTATTTCAACTTCAACAGAGGGCACTCCGACTTCCACATCAGGTAGTTGGAGGTCTGCTCTTCCCTCTGGAAAGTCGACATCTACATCTGTCTTTGACAGACTTAAGCCAATTTCAGGACCTTTAACTCTCGGCAACGAGAGTCCAAATTTTGGTAATTTAAATTGACTTCCTTGACCCTCAAGCTCAATATCATGTTTCATTTCAATTTGAACATCTGGAGATTTCATTTCTACGTCTGGCTCTTTGACCTCCACCTTTCCTTCTGGAAGCGAAATGTCCACGTTTGTAAGACTGATATCAACCTCGGGTGCTTTCGCTTCTGGTTTTGAAAACCATCCAAATGACATCCTGGGCTTTTTCATTTTTACATCCATTTCTGTAGCAGCTCCCTCAGGCATTTCAACTTCGCCAGAAGGCACTTTGAGTTCAATGCTTGGTGGTTGGACCTTCAATTTGACCTCTGGTAAAGTGACGTTTTCATTTTTTTTACGATTGACATCTATAGATGGACCTTTAAGGTCAACACTTGGCTTTTCGATGTTAAAAGCTGATATTGTCAGCTTGGGTTCAGGTATTTCAGTTCCATGAACCTTGATGTTCTTGTCCAAATCAGGTACCTCTATTGTGACATTTGGAGAAGCTGCTCCAAATTTAGGGAATTTTAAAGTTGGCATTTTGAATCTTGAGGGGGAGCCTACGGAATCTTTCACATCAACTTGAATCTCTGGAGTTTTCATTTCCACCTCTGGCTCTTTGACCTCCAACTTTCCCTCTGGAAGAGAAATATCCACCTCTGGAAGACTGATATCAACCTCTGGTGCTTTCACTTCAGGTTTTGAAAATCCAAATTTGGGGAATGACATTCTTGGCTTTCTCATTTTCACATCAGTATCTTTAGAACCTGCTTCTGGTATTTCAACTTCAACAGAGGGCACTCCGACTTCCACATCAGGTAGTTGGAGGTCTGCTCTTCCCTCTGGAAAGTCGACATCTACATCTGTCTTTGACAGACTTAAGCCAATTTCAGGACCTTTAACTCTCGGCAACGAGAGTCCAAATTTTGGTAATTTAAATTGACTTCCTTGACCCTCAAGCTCAATATCATGTTTCATTTCAATTTGAACATCTGGAGATTTCATTTCTACGTCTGGCTCTTTGACCTCCACCTTTCCTTCTGGAAGCGAAATGTCCACGTTTGTAAGACTGATATCAACCTCGGGTGCTTTCGCTTCTGGTTTTGAAAACCATCCAAATGACATCCTGGGCTTTTTCATTTTTACATCCATTTCTGTAGCAGCTCCCTCAGGCATTTCAACTTCGCCAGAAGGCACTTTGAGTTCAATGCTTGGTGGTTGGACCTTCAATTTGACCTCTGGTAAAGTGACGTTTTCATTTTTTTTACGATTGACATCTATAGATGGACCTTTAAGGTCAACACTTGGCTTTTCGATGTTAAAAGCTGATATTGTCAGCTTGGGTTCAGGTATTTCAGTTCCATGAACCTTGATGTTCTTGTCCAAATCAGGTACCTCTATTGTGACATTTGGAGAAGCTGCTCCAAATTTAGGGAATTTTAAAGTTGGCATTTTGAATCTTGAGGGGGAGCCTACGGAATCTTTCACATCAACTTGAATCTCTGGAGTTTTCATTTCCACCTCTGGCTCTTTGACCTCCAACTTTCCCTCTGGATGAGAAATATCCACCTCTGGAAGACTGATATCAACCTCTGGTGCTTTCACTTCAGGTTTTGAAAATCCAAATTTGGGGAATGACATTCTTGGCTTTCTCATTTTCACATCAACATCTTTAGAACCTGCTTCTGGTATTTCAACTTCAACAGAGGGCACTCCGACTTCCACATCAGGTAGTTGAAGGTCTGCTCTTCCCTCTGGAAAGTCGACATCTACATCTGTCTTTGACAGACTTAAGCCAATTTCAGGACCTTTAACTCTCGGCAACGAGAGTCCAAATTTTGGTAATTTAAATTGACTTCCTTGACCCTCAAGCTCAATATCATGTTTCATTTCAATTTGAACATCTGGAGATTTCATTTCTACGTCTGGCTCTTTGACCTCCACCTTTCCTTCTGGAAGCGAAATGTCCACGTTTGTAAGACTGATATCAACCTCGGGTGCTTTCGCTTCTGGTTTTGAAAACCATCCAAATGACATCCTGGGCTTTTTCATTTTTACATCCATTTCTGTAGCAGCTCCCTCAGGCATTTCAACTTCGCCAGAAGGCACTTTGAGTTCAATGCTTGGTGGTTGGACCTTCATTTTGACCTCTGGTAAAGTGACGTTTTCATTTTTTTTACGATTGACATCTATAGATGGACCTTTAAGGTCAACACTTGGCTTTTCGATGTTAAAAGCTGATATTGTCAGCTTGGGTTCAGGTATTTCAGTTCCATGAACCTTGATGTTCTTGTCCAAATCAGGTACCTCTATTGTGACATTTGGAGAAGCTGCTCCAAATGTAGGGAATTTTAAAGTTGGCATTTTGAATCTTGAGGGGGAGCCTACGGAATCTTTCACATCAACTTGAATCTCTGGAGTTTTCATTTCCACCTCTGGCTCTTTGACCTCCAACTTTCCCTCTGGATGAGAAATATCCACCTCTGGAAGACTGATATCAACCTCTGGTGCTTTCACTTCAGGTTTTGAAAATCCAAATTTGGGGAATGACATTCTTGGCTTTCTCATTTTCACATCAATATCTTTAAAACCTGCTTCTGGTATTTCAACTTCAACAGAGGGCACTCCGACTTCCACATCAGGTAGTTGAAGGTCTGCTCTTCCCTCTGGAAAGTCGACATCTACATCTGTCTTTGACAGACTTAAGCCAATTTCAGGACCTTTAACTCTCGGCAACGAGAGTCCAAATTTTGGTAATTTAAATTGACTTCCTTGACCCTCAAGCTCAATATCATGTTTCATTTCAATTTGAACATCTGGAGATTTCATTTCTACGTCTGGCTCTTTGACCTCCACCTTTCCTTCTGGAAGCGAAATGTCCACGTTTGTAAGACTGATATCAACCTCGGGTGCTTTCGCTTCTGGTTTTGAAAACCATCCAAATGACATCCTGGGCTTTTTCATTTTTACATCCATTTCTGTAGCAGCTCCCTCAGGCATTTCAACTTCGCCAGAAGGCACTTTGAGTTCAATGCTTGGTGGTTGGACCTTCATTTTGACCTCTGGTAAAGTGACGTTTTCATTTTTTTTACGATTTACATCTATAGATGGACCTTTAAGGTCAACACTTGGCTTTTCGATGTTAAAAGCTGATATTGTCAGCTTGGGTTCAGGTATTTCAGTTCCATGAACCTTGATGTTCTTGTCCAAATCAGGTACCTCTATTGTGACATTTGGAGAAGCTGCTCCAAATGTAGGGAATTTTAAAGTTGGCATTTTGAATCTTGAGGGGGAGCCTACGGTATCTTTCACATCAACTTGAATCTCTGGAGTTTTCATTTCCACCTCTGGCTCTTTGACCTCCAACTTTCCCTCTGGAAGAGAAATATCCACCTCTGGAAGACTGATATCAACCTCTGGTGCTTTCACTTCAGGTTTTGAAAATCCAAATTTGGGGAATGACATTCTTGGCTTTCTCATTTTCACATCAATATCTTTAGAACCTTCTTCTGGTATTTCAACTTCAACAGAGGGCACTCCGACTTCCACATCAGGTAGTTGGAGGTCTGCTCTTCCCTCTGGAAAGTCGACATCTACATCTGTCTTTGACAGACTTAAGCCAATTTTAGGACCTTTAACTCTCGGCAACGAGAGTCCAAATTTTGGTAATTTAAATTGACTTCCTTGACCCTCAAGCTCAATATCATGTTTCATTTCAATTTGAACATCTGGAGATTTCATTTCTACGTCTGGCTCTTTGACCTCCACCTTTCCTTCTGGAAGCGAAATGTCCACGTTTGTAAGACTGATATCAACCTCGGGTGCTTTCGCTTCTGGTTTTGAAAACCATCCAAATGACATCCTGGGCTTTTTCATTTTTACATCCATTTCTGTAGCAGCTCCCTCAGGCATTTCAACTTCGCCAGAAGGCACTTTGAGTTCAATGCTTGGTGGTTGGACCTTCATTTTGACCTCTGGTAAAGTGACGTTTTCATTTTTTTTACGATTGACATCTATAGATGGACCTTTAAGGTCAACACTTGGCTTTTCGATGTTAAAAGCTGATATTGTCAGCTTGGGTTCAGGTATTTCAGTTCCATGAACCTTGATGTTCTTGTCCAAATCAGGTACCTCTATTGTGACATTTGGAGAAGCTGCTCCAAATTTAGGGAATTTTAAAGTTGGCATTTTGAATCTTGAGGGGGAGCCTACGGAATCTTTCACATCAACTTGAATCTCTGGAGTTTTCATTTCCACCTCTGGCTCTTTGACCTCCAACTTTCCCTCTGGATGAGAAATATCCACCTCTGGAAGACTGATATCAACCTCTGGTGCTTTCACTTCAGGTTTTGAAAATCCAAATTTGGGGAATGACATTCTTGGCTTTCTCATTTTCACATCAATATCTTTAGAACCTGCTTCTGGTATTTCAACTTCAACAGAGGGCACTCCGACTTCCACATCAGGTAGTTGAAGGTCTGCTCTTCCCTCTGGAAAGTCGACATCTACATCTGTCTTTGACAGACTTAAGCCAATTTCAGGACCTTTAACTCTCGGCAACGAGAGTCCAAATTTTGGTAATTTAAATTGACTTCCTTGACCCTCAAGCTCAATATCATGTTTCATTTCAATTTGAACATCTGGAGATTTCATTTCTACGTCTGGCTCTTTGACCTCCACCTTTCCTTCTGGAAGCGAAATGTCCACGTTTGTAAGACTGATATCAACCTCGGGTGCTTTCGCTTCTGGTTTTGAAAACCATCCAAATGACATCCTGGGCTTTTTCATTTTTACATCCATTTCTGTAGCAGCTCCCTCAGGCATTTCAACTTCGCCAGAAGGCACTTTGAGTTCAATGCTTGGTGGTTGGACCTTCAATTTGACCTCTGGTAAAGTGACGTTTTCATTTTTTTTACGATTGACATCTATAGATGGACCTTTAAGGTCAACACTTGGCTTTTCGATGTTAAAAGCTGATATTGTCAGCTTGGGTTCAGGTATTTCAGTTCCATGAACCTTGATGTTCTTGTCCAAATCAGGTACCTCTATTGTGACATTTGGAGAAGCTGCTCCAAATTTAGGGAATTTTAAAGTTGGCATTTTGAATCTTGAGGGGGAGCCTACGGAATCTTTCACATCAACTTGAATCTCTGGAGTTTTCATTTCCACCTCTGGCTCTTTGACCTCCAACTTTCCCTCTGGATGAGAAATATCCACCTCTGGAAGACTGATATCAACCTCTGGTGCTTTCACTTCAGGTTTTGAAAATCCAAATTTGGGGAATGACATTCTTGGCTTTCTCATTTTCACATCAATATCTTTAGAACCTGCTTCTGGTATTTCAACTTCAACAGAGGGCACTCCGACTTCCACATCAGGTAGTTGAAGGTCTGCTCTTCCCTCTGGAAAGTCGACATCTACATCTGTCTTTGACAGACTTAAGCCAATTTCAGGACCTTTAACTCTCGGCAACGAGAGTCCAAATTTTGGTAATTTAAATTGACTTCCTTGACCCTCAAGCTCAATATCATGTTTCATTTCAATTTGAACATCTGGAGATTTCATTTCTACGTCTGGCTCTTTGACCTCCACCTTTCCTTCTGGAAGCGAAATGTCCACGTTTGTAAGACTGATATCAACCTCGGGTGCTTTCGCTTCTGGTTTTGAAAACCATCCAAATGACATCCTGGGCTTTTTCATTTTTACATCCATTTCTGTAGCAGCTCCCTCAGGCATTTCAACTTCGCCAGAAGGCACTTTGAGTTCAATGCTTGGTGGTTGGACCTTCAATTTGACCTCTGGTAAAGTGACGTTTTCATTTTTTTTACGATTGACATCTATAGATGGACCTTTAAGGTCAACACTTGGCTTTTCGATGTTAAAAGCTGATATTGTCAGCTTGGGTTCAGGTATTTCAGTTCCATGAACCTTGATGTTCTTGTCCAAATCAGGTACCTCTATTGTGACATTTGGAGAAGCTGCTCCAAATTTAGGGAATTTTAAAGTTGGCATTTTGAATCTTGAGGGGGAGCCTACGGAATCTTTCACATCAACTTGAATCTCTGGAGTTTTCATTTCCACCTCTGGCTCTTTGACCTCCAACTTTCCCTCTGGATGAGAAATATCCACCTCTGGAAGACTGATATCAACCTCTGGTGCTTTCACTTCAGGTTTTGAAAATCCAAATTTGGGGAATGACATTCTTGGCTTTCTCATTTTCACATCAACATCTTTAGAACCTGCTTCTGGTATTTCAACTTCAACAGAGGGCACTCCGACTTCCACATCAGGTAGTTGAAGGTCTGCTCTTCCCTCTGGAAAGTCGACATCTACATCTGTCTTTGACAGACTTAAGCCAATTTCAGGACCTTTAACTCTCGGCAACGAGAGTCCAAATTTTGGTAATTTAAATTGACTTCCTTGACCCTCAAGCTCAATATCATGTTTCATTTCAATTTGAACATCTGGAGATTTCATTTCTACGTCTGGCTCTTTGACCTCCACCTTTCCTTCTGGAAGCGAAATGTCCACGTTTGTAAGACTGATATCAACCTCGGGTGCTTTCGCTTCTGGTTTTGAAAACCATCCAAATGACATCCTGGGCTTTTTCATTTTTACATCCATTTCTGTAGCAGCTCCCTCAGGCATTTCAACTTCGCCAGAAGGCACTTTGAGTTCAATGCTTGGTGGTTGGACCTTCATTTTGACCTCTGGTAAAGTGACGTTTTCATTTTTTTTACGATTTACATCTATAGATGGACCTTTAAGGTCAACACTTGGCTTTTCGATGTTAAAAGCTGATATTGTCAGCTTGGGTTCAGGTATTTCAGTTCCATGAACCTTGATGTTCTTGTCCAAATCAGGTACCTCTATTGTGACATTTGGAGAAGCTGCTCCAAATGTAGGGAATTTTAAAGTTGGCATTTTGAATCTTGAGGGGGAGCCTACGGAATCTTTCACATCAACTTGAATCTCTGGAGTTTTCATTTCCACCTCTGGCTCTTTGACCTCCAACTTTCCCCCTGGAAGAGAAATATCCACCTCTGGGAGACTGATATCAACCTCTGGTGCTTTCACTTCAGGTTTTGAAAATCCAAATTTGGGGAATGACATTCTTGGCTTTCTCATTTTCACATCAATATCTTTAGAACCTGCTTCTGGTATTTCAACTTCAAAAGAGGGCACTCCGACTTCCACATCAGGTAGTTGGAGGTCTGCTCTTCCCTCTGGTAAGTCGACATCTACATCTGTCTTTGACAGACTTAAGCCAATTTCAGGACCTTTAACTCTCGGCAACGAGAGTCCAAATTTTGGTAATTTAAATTGACTTCCTTGACCCTCAAGCTCAATATCATGTTTAATTTCAATTTGAACATCTGGAGATTTCATTTTCACGTCTGGCTCTTTGACCTCCACCTTTCCTTCTGGAAGCGAAAAGTCCACGTTTGTAAGACTGATATCAACCTCGGGTGCTTTCGCTTCTGGTTTTGAAAACCATCCAAATGACATCCTGGGCTTTTTCATTTTTACATCCATTTCTGTAGCAGCTCCCTCAGGCATTTCAACTTCACCAGAAGGCACTTTGAGTTCAACGCTAGGTGGTTGGACCTGCACTTTGAGTTCTGTTGAAGTGAACATTTCAAGTTTTTTAAGATTGACATCCAAATCTTTATTTGGACCTTTTATATCAACCCTTGGCTTTTCAATGCTAATTTCTGACAATGTCAGTTTGGGTTCTGGTATTTCAGTTCCTTGAACCTTAATGTCCTTTTCCACATCAGATACATCTACGGCGACATTTGGAGCAGGCAGTGACATCTTTGATTTCTTTGACTTCTTATCTAATCCTTTAGTGTAAGGAATAACATTTGTCTCCTCAGCTTTGATGGTTGGCCACTCAGGTACTGGTACTGCCAACTCTTTTTCCCTTTCCACTTGGTTGGGAGATCCTTTTTGATGTATATTTTCCATCCCAGGTATCTCCACGTTCTCTCGTTTATGGAGTTCAATTTGGATTTCAACCTCATTGGTCCTTCCAGCTTCCTCTTTTCTTTTTTTATGGTATATTTCTGTCATAGTAATAGGTTCATGAGCACCTAGATCAGAAAGTTGGTTCTTTGGCAATTTGATTGTGGTAACTGAGCTCCTGCTCAACTTTTCAGGTGAAGCATTTATGTCAGTCTTTTTGACATACGTGTCCAACTGTGCCTTTATGTCTGTGATTTTAGACCGGGTGGTTTCTACTGTCGCATTTACTCTTTCTGTATTCACATCTGTCTTTGTGATTTCTTGATGAGCAGGCAGTCCTACAGTGTCACCCTTCGGCAGCTTGAACCCTGGCAATTTGGAGACAGCCTCTTTAACTCTGCCAACGTCTATAACCATCTGAACAGTCTGCGCCTGAATTTCTTCAACAGGAAGAGTGAATGCTGTTTTAGGCTGTTTGATCACTGGGGTTTTGGTGCCAGTTGATGATGCATCTTCCATGCCGGGGATCTCAATATCATCACGGTTTGGAAGTTTTTTCAACCCCCTATCCTCAACTTTAAGGCTTTTCACATCCATTTCTACAATCCTCACATCTGTCATTTTTATAGGTTCAGCAGTAACAAAGTCAGCAAGGTCCTCCCTTGGCAGCTTGAACTTGGTAGCAGTCCTTGTACGAATTTGTACTAAAACGTCATCAATGCTTGTCTCTGTAGGTAACTTTAAAGCCTGTATTTCCATCTGCAAGTCAGGTTCCATTGTAATACTGGTGACCTTAGCAGGCATTTCCTGTGCATTTAAATTTGTTTTAACATGTGTTTCTTTCAAGTCTCGTTCTTGTCCAATCTGAGGGGATTTCCTGATAAGTCCTACATCTGACATGTCAATTGGGAGTTGACGCTCCATCAGCTTAGTATGTGATACTATAGTTGGAATCAGCAAGGTATTGTCATGTGCAGACAGATCAGATGTTATGATATCTGCTCCTGGTATCTTCATGCTTTTTGGGGATGATTTTACATGTTTTTCATGCTTGTGTTTGTCTTTTGTCTCCTTTCCCTTGATCCTAAACTTTAGTTCTGACCTCTCTTTCTTCTCTTTCTTATTTTTATTTTCCTCCAGAGATGTCTTGGTTAAGGGACTCTCTTGATCAGCAAAAGCAACTGTTATGTCTGTGGTTTTCAAAGTTTTGTCCAGTCTGATGAGTTCTA
Organism: Oncorhynchus mykiss; assembly: GCF_057628025.1. Lineage (NCBI taxonomy): Eukaryota > Metazoa > Chordata > Actinopteri > Salmoniformes > Salmonidae > Oncorhynchus > Oncorhynchus mykiss. The sequence goes on along the minus strand of NC_143040.1, from coordinate 48,439,224 downwards.
CCTTGTGCTGTTTGTTTTCCGTGCCTGTCAGGTCCGGAAGAGAGCATTCATTTTTTATCTTGGTGGGTTCCATTTTTTCTGATTCTGATTCAAACACATATACTTGAGGTGTTTCTCCTGATGTGCTCTCTAGACCATCCGGTGAGTATATGTCATCTTGACTCTGTTGGATTTCCATAACTTGCGCACATTCTACAGTTAGTATGTCTGTGTCCTGGCCCGACTGTTCAACAGACCTGCTCTTGCGGCCCTTCATCTTTAGACTTGACAACTTTATCTTCTGCTTCTTTGTCCTGCCCTTGACAGCCTCCTGAGATTTGATTGGCGACTCTGTGTCACTTGTTGTTGGGCTCAGCTCCAGCTTCCTCTGATCATCTGCATCTGCGGTACTGTGAGACCTCTTAAAATGGGACTTTCGACTTTTGCTAAAGGAGGGGAAGTTGGGCCAAGAGATTCGGTCACCGTGCCTTTTTGTCTTTGAATGTCCCCTCATTTCCAGAGAGGAACCTTGTTCCACCTGTAGGATAGAAAAAGTGACATCTTGATTGATTGCTTCATGAGAAAAATAGCCAAAGACATAACACTACTCTACAGATCCAGAAAAAGAACATAGTGATAGTTACTTGGGATTCAAGGGCTGGTTCACTCTCAAGGGTGGATATCTTTATTGGTTTGCGTTTCAGAAGTAACTCCATCTTGTAAGGCTGTGCATGTTCCAATATCTGAAGGGCATCTTCATATTTAACATCGTCAAAATACACTGTGGCACTGAGTATCTGATCACCTGAATGAACAAAAGGAAGACATAGAAAGATCAATAAATCCCCATTTGAACTGTTGAACAAGCATATCAAAGAGTCATATCAAAGAGTCTCTCACCCTGGATAGCAAAAGCAATCTTGCCTCCATTACTTCACATTTCGCCCATTTCACTGCACATTTCACCAATATGTCCTTTGCTTTCAGATTAACTATTTGGTCTATACTATAGAGTCTTGACTACAGACTCTAAAGGCAATTTTATTTTTGATCAACTTCTGAAAGAGCATGGTATGAGCTAGTTGTCTGCTTACCCTCATGTACACTAAGAAGCTTTGAGGCTGGGGACTCTGGCCTCACTTCCTTAATGAAGATGCCCTCCTTCCCTCCTCCGCTCACAACAAGACCCTCGGCACATGTCTCTTTTGCCATTCTCACAATCACTCCCGACTCTGAGCTCTGAGTTTACAGGAAAAAATGAAGAAAAATATATATTTTTACATGTTAAGTACCACCAATGACAACCTGAAACAATGCTTCTGCATGAGTTCAATATAATGCAGACATGTCTGACCTCCAGTTCACTCATCTTGGCAGGGGAGCGCTTTTCAAAAAGGGACCCAAAACCCCTCTTTCCTTTCTTGCCACTCCCACCTCCACCCTAAAAGGAATGTTAAATGAATCAGAGTGTCTGACAAAATTCAAACTACAAGTCACCATGGTTGGTTGAAATATAAAGTATTGTACCTGTTTATCAATGTCAGTGTATTCGTCAGTCTCAGGGTATTCATCTACAGGGGAGGATCCTTGTGGGCGAGGTCTCTCCCCCTCTATAAATTCAGATGGCTCTTCACATATCTGGAACAAAAATATGTATAGTTCATTTTGTTGCTATATAGGGATGAATTAAAATTTCTAATTTAAGTTGTGTCTTTCCCATAGTCTTTAGTATTCACATGATGTCCACACATGCAAGCAATAGGTTTTTCATATCAGTATATCCACTCACTGAATCATCCACCGTGTCAGGCTCTGGTCCCTTCAGCCTTCGTCCGGCCCCTATTCAAAACCAAGAAGAAAAAACAGTAAGAGCATATTTAGATCAAAGTAAACCACTACAGTTGTCAAAAGGTTAAGTCTCAGAATATCTATCATTAGATAGATCAGGTATTAGAGAGGATTCCAATGTTTTGTTCACATGTATAGTGAATATTATCTTGATATTACAATGACAAAATAATTCAGATGTATTTGACAAAACCGAGCCCTAGACTGACTGATCCTCTCTGCCTGTCTTACCATGGGAGCAGAATTGTTTTGAGAAACTGGAACCCAGGAGGAGATTATTGGAAGCTCTTCCTGGCAAGAATTCCCAAAGGAACCAGCTTCTGCAGCGCCTGTTGAATGATCCACTCTATCGATCTGGAGATTTGACTTACAGCCAGTGTGGCTGGCTAGCCTTGAAGTCTAAAGTAGGTAAGGGAGTGTAGTTTTGAAATGATATAATCCTGATCAATGTGATTGTTATTATTACCATCATCCATGATACACAATCATGCTGTGATCATATTTTCTGTTGTTAAGTTACCCTGCTGTGATGCCACAATTTCTGAGAAGTAAAACAACTATTCAAAAACAAATGATGGTGTCAATGGGGTCATATTAGCTGCTGAGTACCCTCAATGATTGGACAAATCTGAAGCTTCATATCACAATAGGCCTCTGTAAGTCACTGGTCAGATCACTGCAGTGGTGGAAATCAGTGGTGAAAAGCTGTGGTGTCTCACAAAATCAGATGTTGCAGTAGGCTGAAGTAGCAGTGGGGTTGTAGAAACACTTTTCATGTTGATGTGAAAATCAAGATTATCTATAAAATATGCTCTATGTAACAAGGTTACAGTCGAGATCACTTCCCCACTCAGCATTAGGCCTATCCAAAGCTGAGTTTGCTTTCTGAGATACTGTATGTGATATCGATTGACTTAGGCAAGTAAACATGTTTGATATGTGTTCCGGTCTAAACGTTGCAAGCAATAAAGTGTACAAGAGCATTCAACCGTCTGAAGGTACCTATTACCTTTCTACAAACAGGTTCTCTCATCAAAATGCAAGTGTAATTTGCTTAGAAATTCTGAGCATTCTGTGGTAATATCCTTTTAAAGTCAATGTTGTGCCTACTGGGTGAACAATGATCTGTCTGACCAGTGGTCAGTGCTTTCAGTATAACTGTGTTGCAAAAACAAGTGTTCATTAACATGTTCAACAACTTCCTCATTGAGTACAAATAGTTCTTACCACAGTCTTTTAGATCTCAGACCTCACACTTTTCTGTGTACACAATCTTGTGTGTGTACTTGTGAGTTTGTGTGTATAGGTGTGGGAACTTCCTATGGAAAGGGTGTGTCATTCCCTTAGAAAGTACCTTATGAGCAGTGGTAAGTCATTTTTGGGGAAATCTGTTCTTTACTTTACTATTATTATTTTTTTAATTGACCATCTGTAATGTTGGGGGTATGATCTTTGACCCTCTCTATCTTTTTCACTCAACATTATTCACGATTCTAATCAGAAGTATCCATAATCATGGTAGCATCCACATTAATGTAGAAGTGTTTAGAAACATTCTATCCTTATTTATAATAAAAGTGACTCAAAAATGACACTACATTATTTACCATGAATTTCTATTGGGCACAAAATAATCTGAAACACAATCAAAACGAACTGCAAATGCATCCAACAAGTTTGATGTTGTCATTGCTAGGAATATGGGACCAAATACTCAACTTTTGACTACTTAATTTATAAGAATCTTTAGGGCTGTTAATAATTTGGACCCATACCTTTTTGAGAAAAAAATATATAACTTCTTTAAAAAAATCTTTCTCTGAGCAATTGTATTAGTATAAAATAAAACAATTTCCCAATTTTTTTTGCCTACAATATAGCTCAGTATTTGAATTATTTATTTTATACAGTCATTATGGCTCATTTTTATCAAGGGTATCAATAATTTAGGGCCAAACTGCATCAATATAATGCTTTGTCATCCCTACTGGCTCTGATCTGGCGTACTCATTGAACACAGATACTGCGTTTGTAAATTATGTCTGAGTGTTGGAGTGAGCCCTGTTGGTCCTTGAAAAAATATATAATAATATTTGTGCCGTCTGGTTTGCTTAAAGCTACAATTTGTAACTTATTGTGTGACCTGACCAAATTCAAATAAAAAGGTTGGTTATAGATTTGTCATTTTCATTGAAAGCAAGTCTAAGAAGCGGTAGATCTATTCTATGTGCACTATTTCTATGCTTCCCATTCTTAAGTTTTGTTTTTTGCATCTTTTACTTTTCAGATTTATACATCTGCATAGTGCACCTTTAATATAAAGAATTTGATGTGTAGCATTTACTTTTCACTTTTACTAAAGTATGACAATTTAGTATGTTTTCCATCATAGTACTTAAGTACATTTAAACTAAATACTTTTAGACTTTTACTCAAGTAGTATTTTATTGGGTGACTTTCACTTTTACTTAAGTCATTTTCTATCAAGGTACATAGCTGCGGGAAGTAGGGGTGCTGAGGGCACGCCCTGAAAAATCTGTAATAAGAAAAATATTTAAGTTAAAATATGTGTATTTTTTTTACAAAAGTTGTGCACTGGGCCTTTACTAGTCCTGTATTAGCAGATCAATATAACCATCTGTAGCTCAGGAAAAAATTCTGCCCCTCAGTAATAGAATCAAAGTGTCTGCTAAATGGCCATCACTACTAGTACCTTTGCTTTTCCAACATAGCTAATCCAAGCACATGAAAACAATGTCATAAAGAAATTATTATATAGAGAGCGCTTACCTGAAGGAAAAATGTCACCCTCTAAGCCACACTAGCAACCTGATTTATCCTGTTAATACTGCCTCACCCAGATTCCACTGTGGACCAACAGACTGAATGAAACTGCCAACATAGCTGTTTTGTTTTTGCTCCCAGTGACCAGCCTCTGATAGACATATAAGGGTGGATACGGCCTTCTAATCTAGATCAATCTTGTAACAGTATGAGTAACACAGGAGGAGACAGTCAGGATTGGAGAGTTGCAAATCATATTTTAAATTCATTCTCAGAAAGGTGTGGATGTTCTCCAACATAAATGTAAATTGACCGGATTTATGTCTGTATATTTAACCCTTTCCACTCGTACAAGGAATGTACACTGCAGCTATGAATAGAAAAACTATGTAAAGTTTATGGGCTTTAGTAATTTCCACTCTCATCTCACAGGGACTTATTCACACACATTTTTCTTCAGATTGACTGATTATCAGCATCTGTACATGGTCAGAGGGGAGGGTAATGCTGGAGAGGGTTATGACATGTAGAGACAGTGGGTTCAGTGTTCTCTGAGGAACAAGGGAACTCTACCTGTGTGAGCTGAACAGAAGTGGATGCTTAAAATCAATTTGCTCCCTTTATAACTTGTAGCAAAATGCTAAATACAACTACATGCATTGGTAGAGAGAAATAGATTTGTACACTATAAAGCAGTGTTCCCTCCTAAGAGAATTCCCTTCTCAGGATAATTCCTTTATTGTGGTATGAAGCTGGACAATAATACAAATTGATATCTCCATTAAAAAAAGACCAGAAAATGCTGATGTTCATGTTATATTCTATTTCCTTTACAGGGGCTGGCATATATTCCTGTACCTAAAACTGGCACGAAACATGAAGAAACTCCTTACTCAAATATTTGTCATATGGGTGCTGCAGAAAGGTGATATGGTGACACACACTATTTACCAAATTATCCACATGAATTCACTTTCTGCCCTACTTTAAGTTAGGTGTCCCTACAAAATGTGTTGACATAGTAATTGCATACTGTATGGCAGGTGTAATTAGTTACACAGTTTTACAATGTGGTTGGTGTGATTGCACATTGAGGTTTATGTGATTACAAACAAATCTATTTTTTGCATGCTTTAGATTTGCCAACAATCTCTCCCTCACTGTACAAGATTTAAAAATAGGTCCCCTCAATGTTCAAGTTTATTTACAAATTACTGAAACTGTGCAACATTTCATGGAGTTAATCTTAAATGACTCATGTGGGGTGCAACCGCACCATTGTCTTTGGGTGTGGTCACTCTCAAGGCCACGTCTAGCTAGAAATAATGTGGTAGGGAATGGGCTATTCTACTATTGCCTGGTCTCCTCGCTTGTTGGGCTGGAAAACCAAATGCTACTGTTACTCTAAAACACAGGGCCAAAACCAAATAGTAAATAGTCAGGTGCATTTATCTATAAATAAATGGGATTGCACCTTGAAATGTGGACGGCCATTCATAATCTCATAATCTCATGACCTATGAATACATTTGTATCAACAGTGGCTAAATAACTATTTTGTAATTTTATATACCCTCAAATAAATTATGTCATACTAAAACACCTGGATTACTACGGCATACATTTTCCACTAACAACTTTATCAAACAACTTCTCTCTGAACATAACCAGCGACCCATGACCACGTTTATAACCATTAGAGTTCGTTTTTTTCCTCATAGGCCCTGCACCTGGTAGGACCCTGAGCTCAGCTCATTAACCAAACTCATACATTATCCAAACTAATTACATGTTCCTCATTTACAGAGAAGCAAGACATAATTCCTACCCAATTTGAATAAGGTACAAGCTCCTTCTTCTGGGAGTGGCTTGTTTGCATTCAAAAGGAGGGAAAAAATCTAAATAGGATTTTCCCCATGGATTATGTGGACATGGGACTGTGATCCCGCATGCTTTAAATCGAGCAGACCAGAACATTAATTCATTCTCACCTAACGTGATAGGAGTTTCATCATGGTTTTAGAATTCAACTATCAGAATTTGCCCCTATTCCCACATATACCCTCCCAATACGATTTTTCTAAATTGCCCCATAGGGAGAAGTCATTAAGATACTGGAGACAATACATCTCATAGGCATAGATTGAAAAAGCAAACAACAGTGTGAACACCCATCCTCTAATGGGACCAGTACTGCTTACCACCACTTCTATGCAGAGGGGCAAAGTACAATAATATGTCTATAAAAGTCTTCAATATTCTCCAGACTGTCTGTCAGAGATTGTCAATGTCTATGGTGTTTAATTGATGATATCATGGATGATACCATAAATGGACTTTCAATGGGCTTTAATGCTAAGTGGACCACCTATCACACTAAATCTGGGCCAGTATTTGACACAGGTTTCTGCTCAGGGGAGAGGGCAATTACTATATCTCTCATTCTACCATCCCTATCTCTGCCCCACCTCGACTTCTGTCCCTCCCAGACCTAGGAATTACATTTTCTCAGTAACTTTGAACCTGTACCCAAGTACAGCACTTTTTGTACAAAAGTATGACACATTAAACACTGGTGTACACATGCAGTGCAGGGGGGCCACGAGCTGGGGGGCCATGCAGCAAAGCACCCCCACACCATCACACCTCCTCCTTCATGCTTCACGGTGGGAACCACACATGCGGAGATCATTTGTTCACCTACTCTGCGTCTCACCAAGACACAGCAGTTGGAACCAAAAATATCAAATTTGGACTCATCAGACCAATTGCTTGTGTTTCTTGGCCCAAGCAAGTCTCTTCTTCTTATTGGTGTACTTTAGTAGTGGTTTCTTTGCAGAAATTCAACTATGAAGGTCTGATTCACGCAGTCTCCTCTGAACAGTTGATGCTGAGACGTGTCTGTTACTTGAACTCTTTGAAGCATTTATTTGTCCTGCAATTTCTGAGGTTGGTAACTCTAATGAACTTATCCTCTGCAGCAGAGGTAACTCTGGGTCTTCCTTTCCAGTAGCGGTCCTCATGAGTGCCAGTTTCATCAAAGCGCTTGATGGTTTTTGTGACTGCACTTGAAGAAACTTTCAAAGTTCTTGAAAAGTGAAAAGTTAATATCTTAAAGTAACGATGGACTGTCATTTCTCTTTGCTTATTTGAGCTGTTCTTGCCATAATATGAACTTGGTCTTTTACCAAAAAGGGCTATCTTCTGTATACCACTCCTACCTTGTCACAACACAACTGATTGGCTCAAACGCATTAGGAAGGAAAGAAATTCCACAAATTAACTTTTAAGAAGGCACACCTGTTAATTGAAATGCATTCCAGGTGACTACCTCATGAAGCTAGTTGAGAGAATGCCAAGAGTGTGCAAAGCTGTCATCAAGGCAAAGGGAGGCTACTTTGAAGAATCTCAAATATAAAAGATTGTTTTAGACTGTTATGGTTACTACATGATTCCATTCAAGGCACACTTAACCAGCATGGCTACCACAGAATTCTGCAGCGATACACCATTTCCTATTCAACAAAACTGAATATGAGTATGAATAAGGCTTGAAATTACATATATAGGATTTCTAAATAGAGTTTAATCAAATTATAAAATGACTAACTATAAGATTTCACCTTCCTTATTATCTAAAGGTCTCTCTTGAACAAAACATCTGCCCCCATCGCTGTGAACGTCTCACAGAGCTCTAGCTTGGCTTCCTGAACTTGTTAAGAACTCACCTTTCATCTTATGTTAATGAAAAACAGAAAGTTTTTTTGTTTAATATCTATTAATTACTTTAGATTACTGGCTATAATTCTATCTCTGAATGTGCTAGTGCGGCTAAATGACTATCTCTTGCTGCGCTACGGTGTAAGGATTGCAGGCATATGCATTATTAGGCACTGTGACGTAGCGTTCAGTTGGAAGAGCGAATGAAATGGTAGGAGGAACATCCCAGCTTCAAGTGGTGTCAGATTTCACATCCTGCTTCACACAGTCAAGAGAGGCCTTACCCCTGTGTCCATGAGAATCAGGGCTACAGCTCAATGCAAGACACTTCTAGCTATGGTGTCCACAGATTGATTTATAAGTTAAATTGCAGGTCAGAACCGGTATCAGAACCACACAGGTTCCCAAAACATGGGACTTTACATCTAAGAGGTTTTAAATTGAAAACAGTCCCAGTAAGGTACTTAATTGTTACCCAGAAAGGATTTGATATTGACATAAAAACGTCTGCATTGGAACCTTTTAAGGTCAAGTGAATGGAATTATTTAAGTCAAGAGAATAGGCAAAAATAAGCATTATTTGAACATGTCAATGACACAAGAGTTATGTTTGTAAAAATCTAAGAACAATGTCCACAAATCTAGCATCTAAAGAAAAACAAAGGCCATTGCTAACATTGGAAAGGCACAACATATTCTCATTGACCATAAAGAATGTTTTATTATCACAATTTCAACTAAAGATAACCTAAATTACTTCTTAACCTTTCAACAAAATGCTTGCAAAACTGAATACACTTTAGATAGTTCAAGCAAGCACGCGCTGTGTGTTTGCCCTCCAGAATTTGCTTCTATATGAAACTTAAATGAGACATGTTTACATTGTGAATGACAGATTACACTCATCTTTTGATGCATTCTGCATGGGCTCTCGGTTAATGACTATACACCAGGAAAAAGTACATCAACTTACAGTGGGGCAAAAAAGTATTTAGTCAGCCACCAATTGTGCAAGTTCTCCCACTTAAAAAGATGAGAGAGGCCTGTAATTTTCATCATAGGTACACTTCAACTATGACAGACAAAATGAGAAAAGAAATCCAGAAAATCACATTGTAGCATTTTTTATGAATTTATTTGCAAATTATGGTGGTAAATATTTGGTCACCTACAAACAAGCAAGATTTCTGGCTCTCACAGACCTGTAACTTCTTCTTTAAGAGGCTCTCTGTCCTCCACTCGTTACCTGTATTAATGGCACCTGTTTGAACTTGTTATCAGTATAAAAGACACCTGTCCACAACCTCAAACAGTCACACTCCAAACTCCACTATGGCCAAGACCAAAGAGCTGTCAAAGGACACCAGAAACAAAATTGTAGACCTGCACCAGGCTGGGAAGACTGAATCTGCAATAGGTAAGCAGCTTGGTTTGAATAAATCAACTGTGTGAGCAATTATTAGGAAATGGAAGACATACAAGACCACTGATAATCTCCCTCGATCTGGGGCTCCACGCAAGATCTCACCCCGTGGGGTCAAAATTATCACAAGAACGGTGAGCAAAAATCCCAGAACCACACGGGGGGACCTAGTGAATGACCTGCAGAGAGCTGGGACCAAAGTAACAAAGCCTACCATCAGTAACACACTACGCCGCCAGGGACTCAAATCCTGCAGTGCCAGACGTGTCCCCCTGCTTAAGCCAGTACATGTCCAGGCCCGTCTGAAGTTTGCTAGAGAGCATTTGGATGATCCAGAAGAAGATTGGAAGAATGTCATATGGTCAGATGAAACCAAAATATAACTTTTTGGTAAAAACTCAACTCGTCGTGTTTGGAGGACAAAGAATGCTGAGTTGCATCCAAAGAACACCATACCTACTGTGAAGCATGGGGGTGGAAACATCATGCTTTGGGGCTTTTTTCTGCAAAGGGACCAGGACGACTGATCCGTGTAAAGGAAAGAATGAATGGGGCCATGTATCGTGAGATTTTGAGTGAAAACCTCCTTCCATCAGCAAGGGCATTGAAGATGAAACTTGGCTGGGTCTTTTAGCATGACAATGATCCCAAACACACCGCCCGGGCAACGAAGGAGTGGCTTCGTAAGAAGCATTTCAAGGTCCTGGAGGGGCCTAGCCAGTCTCCAGATCTCAACCCCATAGAAAATCTTTGGAGGGAGTTGAAAGTCCGTGTTGCCCAGCAACAGCCCCAAAACATCACTGCTCTAGAGGAGATCTGCATGGAGGAATGGTCCAAAATACCAGCAACAGTGTGTGAAAACCTTGTGAAGACTTACAGAAAACGTTTGACCTCTGTCATTGCCAACAAAGGGTACATAACAAAGTATTGAGATAAACTTTTGTTATTGACCAAATACTTATTTTCCACCATAATTTGCAAATAAATTCATTAAAAATCCTACAATGTGATTTTCTGGATTTTCTTTTATCATTTTGTCTGTCATAGTTGAAGTGTACCTATGATGAAAATTACAGGCCTCTCTCATATTTTTAAGTGGGAGAACTTGCACAATTGGTGGCTGACTAAATACTTTTTTGCCCCACTGTATGTAAACACATCAAGCGCATCCCTATGAAGTAGGCTCACCCAGACAACACACTGCAGACACACCCATCCACACACTGCAGGCAGGCAAGCAGCAGGTCAGCAGCATGACTCAGCACTCTACTCTCAGCAGCACCAGCCTCCCAACACACTCACTCACACAGCTCTGCTGAGCTCGGGTGCTAAATCAGGGAATAGTTTAGGACCACATAGAAACAGAGAGATGAGAGTGAACGATGCCCACCCGTTCCCGGCGAGCCGTGCCAGTTGGGGAAGGCCAGGTGCAAACAGTCGCACATGTTGTCAGTCCACTGGGGTCCTGGGAGGGAGAGGGGGTCCTGTCCTTGGACAGGTATTCGACAGCGCAGCGGCCCTGGCTGCTGATGAGCTCTGGCGGCTTGCCTGTTCTGGAGTGGCTAGAGCTGCAGCCTCTTCCTCAAACTGCCTCCATTCAGTCAGTCACAGCAGGGAAGGAGGCAAGAGTCGCAGGACCAGAGAGAGAGTAGAGTGAGTGAGTGAGTGAGTGAGTGAGTGAGTGAGTAAAGCGGGAGAGAGTGATTTCTGCAGCATCCACGCTCAGAGCAGTCCACACTGGAGTGAGGCAGGGCTCTCCTAATCTCTCCTGTAAACATAGACCTTCAGAGCAGCATGCTAACCGTATTATGGGAGGGCTGCCCCCACCCTCCCTCTCACCAGCTGCATTGATCAGACCAATCAGGCAAGGACACTCAGGACGACGCTCCAATAGAGATTTATGGGAGGGGGGGGGCGAGGAGGAGGAGGCACATCATTGAATTTGACACAGTATACTACATAGTTTAATATCTTTCACAGGACAAGATGCTATATATTACAGTTGTTGGGAAATGTGTATAAGAGGGAAAGGCAAAAGGGGAGCTAAATACAGACTTTAGAGAGTGTGTATGAAAAACCTGAGGTGCCGCAGTGGTGCCTGGTCACATTGTCTGAGTCAGGGTGTGTTTTCAAAGGGATGCTTCCTATTAAATTATTTAAGAGCTAAAATAGAGTATGAGCTCACAGCAAGAGAGAAAGAGAAGGGATGCTGCGTGGTAACGCGGGCCATACAAGCAGAGCACAGCATCACATACACACACACACACACACAGGGAAAGCACAGTATTAGGCACTAAAAGCTATTCATAAACAAAACCTTTGTGCAATAGATTGTCTGATGCTTATGATGATACCTTGTTTGTAGCTTGTCTACTTGCTATCCTTGTATGTATTGTTGATAAGACTGACTACTATGGTCTGGTTAAGCAAGTGGGACTGTTCATTGGCAGTGTGATGTACATTAAGGTGTGGACCTGTGATCAACATCAAATAACATATACTTACAGTGCATTTGGAAAGTATTCAGACTACTGAATAAAAACAATCCTCATCCATCTACATACAATACCCCAAAATGACAAAGCAAAAACAGGTTTTTATGCATTTTTGCAAATGTATTAGGAATAAAAACGGAAATATCACATTTGCATAAGTATTCAGACCCTTTACTCAGTACTTTGTTGAAGCTCCTTTGGCAGCGATTATAGCCTCGAGTCTTCTTGGGTATGACGCTACAAGCTTGGCACACCTGTATTTATGGAGTTTCTCCCATTCTTCTGTGCAGATCCTCTCAAGCTCTGTCAGGTTGGATGGAGAGTGTCGCTGCATAGCTATTTTCAGGTCTCTCCAGTGATTGTTCGATCGGGTTCACGTCTGAGCTCTGGCTGGGCCACTTAAGGACATTCAGAGACATGTCCCAAAGCCACTCCTGCATTGTCTTGATTGTGTGCTTGGGGTCATTGTCTTGTTGGAAGGTGAACATTCGCCCCAGTCTGAGGTCCTGAGCCCTCTGGAGAAGGTTTTCATTAAGGATCTCTTTGTACTTTGCTCCGTTAATTTTTCTTGATCCTGACTAGTCTCCCAGTCCCTGCCGCTGAAAATCTTCCACACAGCATGTTGCTGCCACCACCATGCTTTACCGTAGGGATGGTGTCAGGTTTCCTCCAGAAGTAACTCTTGGCATTCAGACCAAAGAGTTCAATCTTGATTTCATCAGACCAGAGAATCTTGTTTCTCTTGGTCTGAGAGTCCTTTAGGTGCCTTTTGGAAAACTGCAAGTGGGCTGTCATGTGCCTTTTACTGAGGAGTGGCTTCCGTCTGGCCACTCTACCATAAAGGCCTGATTGGTGGAATGACGCAGATATGGTTGTCCTTCTGGAAGGTTCTCCCATCTCCACAGAGGAACTCTGGAGCTCTGTCAGAGTGACCATCGGGTTCTTGGTCACCTCCTTGACCAAGGCCCTTCTCCCCCAATTGCTCAGTTTAGCTGGGCGACCAGATCTAGGAAGAATCTTGGTGGTTCCAAACTTCTTACATTTAAAAATGATGGAGGCCTCTGTGTTCTTGGGGACTTTTAATGCTGCAGAAATGTTTTGGTACCCTTCCCCAGATCTGTGCCTCAACACAATCCTGTCTCAGAGCTCTACAGACAATTCCTTAGACCTCATGGCTTGGATTTTTCTCTGACATGCACTGTCAATTTTGGAACCTTATATAGACAGGTGTGTGCCTTTCCAAATCATGTCCAATCAATGAGCTCAACTTCGAGTCTCATAGCAAAGGGTCTGAATACTTATGTAAATAAGGTATTTCTGTATTTATTTTTTATACATTTGCAAACATTTCTAAAAACCTATTTTCGCTTTGTCATTATGGGATATTGCGTGTAGATTGATGAGGGCAGAAAATGTATTTAATCAATTTTATAATAAGGCTGTAACATTTCAAAATGTGGAAAAGGGGAAGGGGTCTGAATACTTTCCAAATGCACCGTACATAGCGAGAACAGAGATTAAACATAACTGTTCATTTACAAACCAGACCACTGATTTATTAGCCCATCTTTAAGTGCAGTCAACACTAAGTGATGTTTTACCGCAGAGTGAGCAGTGCATTAGACATGATGTTTTGGCCCAGGGCATTAGATCAATACTACACAAATGCAAGGCAGTAGACTTTAAATGCAGGGCAATAATGTACATGTACAATATAGGGGACATCCAAGGGCTGTAAACCGTAAACCTTTCCTGCAATCTAGAGACATAATCATTATGCTTAATTCTATTTAAAAAATATATATATTTTTCTGTATATCTAAGCATACATTTTGAGCTGTGTGTATTAAATAAACTAAATATGCTTATCTGCATCTCTGCTAAAAATCTGTGTAAAAGATTGAAAGGAATGTGAGTCTTAATCAGGACATTTAGTTATTGCTTGCTTTTCTAAAGTGTACCAATCTTGCCAGCAGGGGTACCAGATACACTATATACAGGGTTGGGGAGTAACGGAATACAAAAAATGGTAACTGTAATCTGTTACATTACCAGCAAAAATATTGTAATCAGATTACAGACACCTTTGAAAAAGTAAATGATTACTTCAAGGTTTACTTTTCAATTGGGAAAGGATGTTTGCGCAAAAATATTGGACACTTCTTTGTTTTCTCACTGACATTCAAATCAGCATTGAAAAAAGGCACAAGTTTAAGTTTGTTCCACGTGAGCGAGTCTGAACACAAGTCAGAGACCACTATGATGACACACCAAATGTGTTTGATGGATCGTGGGAAAAGAGCAGGAATAGGCTTTTGTAGGCTACAGTCCAAGTTATATATTCAAATGGTGCGACTGCTGTGCCGATTTTATACACCAGTCAGCAACGGTTGTGGCTAAAATAGTCGAATTCACTAATGTGAAGGGGTGTCCACATATTTTTGTTTATATAGTCATTGTTGTATAGGTTACTTTCTAAATGTAATATGTTAAGTTACTAGTTACCGGTCCAAAATTGTAATCAGTAAAGTAATTTAAGGATTACCCAAACTCATGAGTTCAGCTCAATCTAATTCATGCTGATAAAAAACTAAATCCATAGGTCTAATGGACAGGTGCTCAAACTTGCACACTTTTGATAGACTTAAAGGGACAATCTGTAGTTGCTACATCCCTTTTTGGACTTATAAATTATATACTGTATACCAGAGGTGGGTCATTGTTTTACAAGTCACAAGTAAGTCTCAAGTCTTAGCACTCAAGACAGGCAAGTCCGAGTCAAGCCTCAAGTCCTAAACTTTGAGTTTAGAGTCCTAAAACAAGTCATAATGTGCTCTTCACCAAATGTATTTGTAATGGGTCCTAGGTGTAGCTGGTGTAGAGAGTCAGGCGCAGGACAGCAGACATGAGTAATCAAACGTACTTTACTCAAAAATGAAAATATACAAAGTAACAAATACACGCACACCATGACAGACTGAAAAGACAATAAACAATCACTCACAAAAAAACATGGGGGAACAAAGGGTTAAATAATGAACAAGTGATTGTGGGATTGAAAACAGATGTGTGAAACAAAGACAAAACAAATGGAAAATGAAAAGTGGATCGGCGGTAGCTAGAAAGCCAGTGACATCGACCGCTGAACGGCGCCCGAACAAGGAGAGGGACCGACTTCTGCGGAAGTCGTGATATATTACCATTTCATACACTATTTTTAACAAGAGTAATATATAGTATATTACATTTACGCAAATCATGAATGCTTTTAAAAATATCTATATATTTATAACTTTCCTGTAAATGTTATATTTCCATGGAAATACATGGGTAGCCATGAGAAAGACCCCCCCTAAATAGTGATCGACTATCGAGGATGGCTATGGGGCGCAATCGGGCGATGTAGGCTTGTACACAATCGCCCAACCTTAACATACACACACACACACTCTCTCTCTGTGTGGTTACAGTAGGCTAACGTATGTCAATGGTTTTAGGAACAGCAGTAACATCAGGCAGGATTTCGGCTACCAAATGCCTAGCCAGTTGTAGCTCAATCTTGGGTGCAATGATCACGTTCCCGCACTGACTGTGTGGAGGCTCATTGATTTAACATTATGTTAGCCTACATGATACACTAGTAAAGTAATAAAATATATAGCTGTCGGCTATATTAACCCCGACTTACCGTTCTTTGTGCAGTTTCAAATGTCGAACAAAGTTGGAAATTGTTGCACCTCCATCTGTAATTTTCTTCCCACATGTTTTGCAAGTTGCAATCCATTTTTTGATGATACAGCGTCGTCTTTATGTCCGAAAATAATAATTTTGGGTATCATCCTTCCAAGGGCTCCATCTGAATTCACCCCCCGATGTTCATCTGCACTGCCACACACAACTTTTTCTCAGTTGGCACAATTTGATTGGCTGCTGCAAAAATCAAACTGTAATCTGTTAAATGAAGAGTTGATGAACAGCACACTTGTTTTAATAGCATCATATTTTATATTTGGGCTTGGGGAGGGTATCAAGTCAGGTCGAGTCATAAGGCTCAAGTCCAAGTCAAGTCAGGAGTCATTGGTGTTAAAGTCAAAGTCGAGTTGAAAGTCATCATATTTGTGACTCGAGTCTGACTCGAGTCCAAGTCATGTGACTCGAGTCCACACCTCTGCTGTATTCATATATACAGTTGAAGTCCAAAGTTTACATAAACCTTAGCCAAATACATTTAAACTCAGTTTTTCACAATTCCTGACGTTAAATCCTAATAAACATTCCCTGTTTTAGGTCAGATAGGATCATCACTTTATTTTAAGAATGTGAAATGTCAGAATAATAGTAGAGAGAATTATTAATTCAGCTTTTATTTCTTTCATCACATTCCCAGTGGGTCAGAAGTTTACATACACTCAATTACTATTTGGTAGCATTGCCTTTAAATTGTTTAACTTGGGTCAAACATTTCGGGTAGCCTTCCACAAGCTTTCCAAAATAAGTTGGGTGAATTTTGGCCCATTCCTCCTGACAGAGCTGGTGTAACAGAATCATGTTTGTAGGCCTCCTTGCTTGCACACACTTTTTCAGTTCTGCCCACAAATGTTCTAGGAATGAGGTCAGGGCTTTGTGATGGCCACTCCAATACCTTGACTTTGTTGTCCTTAAGCCATTTTGCCACAACTTTGGAAGTATGCTTTGGGTCATTGTCCATTTGGACGACCCATTTGCGACCAAGCTTTAACTTCCTGACTGATGTCTTGAGATGTTGCTTCAATATATCCACATACTTTTCCTACCTCACGATGCCATCTGTTTTGTGAAGTGCACCAGTCCCTCCTGCAGCAAAGCACCTCCACAACATGATGCTGCCACCCCCGTGCTTCATGGTTGGGATGGTGTTCTTTGGCTTGCAAGCCTCCCCATTTTTCCTCCAAACATAACGATGGTCATTATGGCCAAACAGTTATATTTTTGTTTTATCAGACCAGAGGACATTTCTCCAAAAGGTACGATCTTTGTCCCTGTGTGCAGTTGCAAACTGTAGTCTGGCTTTTTTATGGCGGTTTTGGACCAGTGGCTTCTTCCTTGCTGAGCAGCCCTTCAAGTTATGTTGATATAGGACTCGTTTTACTGTGGATATAGATACTTTGTACCGGTTTCCTCCAGCATCTTCACAAGGTCCTTTGCTGCTGTTCTGGGATTGATTTGCACTTTTTGCACCAAAGTAAGTTAATCTCTAGAAGACAGAACACGTCTCCTTCCTGAGTGGTATGACGGCTGCATGGTCCCATGGTGTTTATACTTGCGTACTATTATTTGTACAGATTAACGTGGAACCTTCAGGCGTTTGGAAATTGCTCCCAAGGATGAACTAGACTTGTGGAGGTCTACAATTATTTTTCTGAGGTCTTGGCTGATTTCTTTAGATTTTTCAGTGATGTCAAGCAAAGAGGCACTGAGTTTTGAAGGTAGGCTTTGAAATACATCCACAGGTACACCTCCAATTGACTCAAATGATGTCAATTAGCTTATCAGAAGCTCCTAAAGCCATGACATAATTTCTGGAATTTTCCAAGCTGTTTAAAGGCACAGTCAACTTAATGTATGTAAACTTCTGACCCCCTGGAAATGTGATACAGTGAATTATAAGTGAAATAATCTGTCTGTAAACAATTGTTGGAAAAATTACTTGTGTCATGCACAAAGTAGATGTCCTGACTGACTTGCCAAAAATATAGTTTGCTAACAAGAAATTTGTGGAGTGGTTGAAAAATGAGTTTTAATGACTCCAACCTAAGTGTATGTAAACGTCTGACTTCAACTGTATGTATGTACTGTATATATATATATATATATATATATATATATATATATCCATTGATTCTTGAAGAATATAATTTATTAATGCCTCATGAGCTTAGTTCACCTCGTGAGATTAGTTCAACTGTCACACCATGAGAACCCAAATTATAAGCTATTTTCCCCCCAATGTTTGTAAACATTGAAAATGTAAACAAACACTGTATAGCCTCATAACATGGCTAACACAATCATTTTGATATCATGAATGGTCAGTCCTTGCATCTATAGCTCTGTCTATTAATCTGAAATTGGTTACATTTCTCCAGGCCATCCCTCAGCTTTTTACCAAAACAGAGGCAGGGTGGCCACTTTGTTATTGTTTCATCTGTGGATTTTCCCTTTAAACAGCTGCTTATTATCAAGATATCAAAGTGTCACAAACTAAAAGGTAAACAATAGGCCTATAGCAAATGCAGCATATGGCATTCATTTTTCACATGTAAATAGCACTTTTCAGGAGTTCTCAAAGCATGCCATTCCATGAGCGCAGCATTTATTTTTCAACTCAAATCAATGAGCCCAATTGTCCTCAATGACAACAAAATCATAAACAACAGAGTAGGGCTGGCTAATAGGTCCTTAGTTTAGGGGTCATGCTCAGGTAAAACAATTTGGCTAAACTATTCTTCCATATTTCCAAGTCCTATTCTTGAAGATCAAGGGGTATAACAATTTTTGGAATGACTGGAATTCTATTAGACTGGTTTTTAATGTAAAGATATAATTGAATCCTATTATTATATGTAGTAGAAAGCGATGGGTTAAAAGAAGCCTACATAACCAACCCATAAAGTCAAATGTAAGATCCATATATGGCCAGCTATGTAAACTTTAAAATTGATTTATCCTGCAATAGATGTCGTTCAATTGGTAACATACATTTATGTATTTTTCTAATATCTCTTAAAGGGAAAGTAACGGAATGTCATCAGATTACGTTACTGAGTTTGGGTAATCCAACAGTTACGTTACTGATTATAATTTTGGACAGGTCAGAATTTTAAAGCGTCGTGGGACTTGTGCAAGAAAATTTTAATAAAATAAACATTATTTTGAAAGGTAACAGCCGCACCGATACTTTTATTTTGAAAGGATACCTGCTGCACCTATTGTTGTTGTTGAGTTTACACGTGCAGTGCGTCCGCAGTTGTGAAATGTCAAGCTAAATTCCGACTCCGAGGGTTTTGGCGCTGTGCTCGCTCATTGACCAATACAATAACGTTCTCGCGACCCACACACACACTGATCCAATGAAATTACAGATTTCTCGACACACACACAAACATATCCAATAAACATTTAATTATGTAACATTGTTTAGTTTTAAATGTGACACGTCCAATCAGATAATACAGATCTTCTTCTGACAGCTAGCTTGATTGACAGCTAACTATGCAGATTTGTTCTGCAGTTATTGCACATGTGGATAGTTAGCTGTCATTTAACTCATGTAGGCTAGCTGTCAGAGTAAAATCATGGACACGTTTTTAAAACGTGCAGCTCCCTCATCTACTGCTGCTTCCAATATCAACAAGGCAGACAACCCGGTCCCTGTCAAGAAGAGAAAATACGAGCCCGACTTTATCATATGTGGTTTTACGTAGGGTGCATTAGTAAATTCGCTATGGCTATCTACTCAGATTTCAGAGCACTCTCGTCTGAATGCGCCAGAGAGCATTAGTGCAAATGGCCACTGCAGCAGATGTGGCAAACCATGCCATTCTAATGGTCTATGTCAGACACCAACTCTGCAGAGCCTGTCTTGGGCTCCGTGGGCCTGGGATGGGTGCGTCGACTGGCAGCTGCCATTAAGGGAAAGCACTCCGGAAGGTTTAACGTCCGTCCCTCGCCGGGCTCGTACCAGGGACCCTCTGCACACAACAGTCACCCACCCATCGCGCCACAAAAGCTGCGGCCCTTGCAAGGGGAACAACTACTTCAGGTCTTAGACCGAGTGACGTCACCGGTTGAAACGCTATTAGCGCGCTACATCGCTAACTAGCTAGCCATTTCACATCGGTTACAGTATTAAAGCGGATCCTGGACAGAGCACCATTGGCAGCGAAGGACATGGTGCCTGAGCTTCACGCCACGCTCCAGGATGTAATCAAGTGTGTCAACTATAGGTCCGCTGCCCGAAAATTTCGATTGTGAGGAACGGTTTACGCAAATTGCCTACCTGGCGGATATTTTTGATCATCTGAATTCTCTCAATGTGTCAATGCAAGGGATGTGGCACAATCGATTTGAACAGAGGGACAATGTGGATGCCTTCAAGATGAAGCTTACCGTTTTGACTAATCATGTTTCTAACGGGAGGATTGACATGTTTCCTAATGCTGATTTCAAGATTGAGAACCTGATCAACAAAGCGCACAGCGACACACTGGAAAAAATCGTTAAATAGCATCTTGTCAAGCTGCAGGGAAAGTTTTGCGACTACTTCCCGGAGGAGAACAGGAGGCAAGACGACTGGAAACGCGACCCCTTTCAAGTGGAGATGGGGAGCGTCACGTTGCCAAGCAACGAAGAGACTCATGTTGGCGCTGTCATTAGATCGCGGACTGAGCATGCGCTTCCCGGAAATGACACTGCCAAAGTTCTGAAGCAGCGTAATGGGAGAGTATCCTACTCTCTATTATGAACACTACAAACAAGAGTACATAAACCTAACAGTATTACATATCGAGATACATTTGATATTTGTCAAAAAGTTTTATGGTGCGTATTGCATTTTTGTTTTTACATTTACTGATCATTTCAAAATAATATTTAAATGATATCTTAAATAATGTGAAGAGGGGTTTGTTCTCTGCCCACTTCATTTTATGGATAAAGAATCTTACATGAAAAATAAACAAATTAAAAATGAAAGTTAAATCAGGGTACATATCATTTGGATCAAAATAAAACATAATATCAGAGTCTCTCAGATTAACATTAATAGTAATTTATTTTAAAATAAAATCTTCGTCACTTCAAAATCTTCTGACATAAGAACAGTCGAGTATCCTGCTCTCGTCTGTCATGCAATCAAAATCATGCTACCGTTCAGAACTACATATCTGTGTGAAAGTGGCTTCTCTGCTATAGCCGTGCTATAAAACTAAAAGCAGAAACAAACTGGACAGCCAGCATGACCTTCGAGTTGCCCTGTCAACCAAACTTCAATAAACTTATCAAACTCAAGAAACACCCCCAGCTTTCCCACTGATATGCCACACACACACACACACACACACACACACACACACACACACTAAATAAATAAACAGGTTAATGAGCTATTGTTTCCTATGTTAATTATTATTGTTCACTCATTCTGACATTCATATTACATTTTATTGAATGGGTTAAAATCGTACACCTTTAAAATCACTTTTCAAGGTTGTGAAACTATTGACATGATAATTGATGATTAAGAATTCCTAATGATTTGTTGTTTTTTCAATTTTAAACAGGTATGTGTTACTGTTCATTACAGTTTTTTCCAACTGCTTACACACAAAATCTTTTCATGTCACACGATTTTTTAAACCTCTCACTTAAAGTGCAAAACTACACACCAAATATCCAAAACCATAAGCTATTTCTCAGCCTTTGACTCAGTTGGCAATTGCATAAAACACTTTTTTCAAAACACTATACACAATTCTCTACCTAAAACACAAAAATCTAACAGGAAGGGACTTGCTTTCCTTTTCCAAACACAACCAATCAAATTGCTACACTTATTCACCACACACACTCCTCACATGTGCAAACATGTGCAAACACTAATAGCTTAACTGATCACTAACCAATCACTGCTTTACTGTAGTATAGGCCTATAAATAGGTCATAGGTCAGATTACCTGTTTTGAACAATGGATGCCAACAATGGACAGAGAGCAAGAGGAGTAGGAGGGAGAGGAAGAGGAAGAAGAGGACAAGGGCAAAGAAGAGAAGGAAGGAGAGCCATCTCTGATGAGATTAGGGCAACACTTGTTGATCATGTGATCAACCACGGTTTGACCATGAGAGAGGCTGGACTGAGAGTCCATCCCAACTTGAGTCGATTTACAGTGGCGTCCATAATTCGAACCTTCAGAAATGAGAACAGGTATGCAACTATATAATTACTATTTTAGCATTACAGTAATGTACTGTAAAATACGTATGACTGCATAGTATTGCATACACATTTGTAACTCTAAGCCATCCATTTACTGCACTGCATTGAATGAATGAGGTTGGTTATCATGCTGTACTAATTTTTTTTAGTATTGTTTACAGTTCCTATGCTGAACACATACTGTGTTTGAATTCTGTACAGAGTGGAAAGGCAAAGACATCATGGAGGACGAGGACGCTTGTTTACAGATGTACAAGAGACTGCAATTATAAATATGGTTTTGGCCAACAATGCAATTAGGATTCGAGAGATAAGAGAGCACATCTTGAAGAATGACACCATATTTAACAACATCAATGCTGTAAGCCTGTCGACCATACAACACATCCTCCAATGGCACCGAGTGACGATGAAACAACTTTACAAGGTGCCATTTGAGAGAAACTCTGACAGAGTCAAGAATATGCGACATGACTTTGTAGAGGTATGTATGCAACACTACTTCCAGTACTTCAGACCATATTTACTCATCTGTATATCATTTTGTCTGTTACAGAGAGTATTGGAGCTGGATGCCCATGTAATTCACCATGAATTTATTTATGTGGATGAGGTTGGCTTCAACCTCACCAAAACCAGGCGCCGCGGAAGAAATGTAATAGGACAGAGGGCAATTACCAATGTCCCTGGACAGCGTGGGGGTAATATAACTATGTGTGCTGCCATCACTCAAAACGGGGTCCTCCATCACAATGCCACACTGGGTCCGTACAACACCGGCCATATGCTCACTTTTCTGGATGCAATTTACACAATGCTTGTCCCTGATCCAGATCAGGATCCTGCTAGATTTGTGGTTTTATGGGACAATGTTAGTTTTCACCGGGCTGTTCTGGTCAAAAACCGGTTTGCCACCCATCCACAATTTGTAGTTTTGTACCTACCCCCATATTCACCTTTTCTAAATAGAGGAATTCTTCTCAGCCCGGCGCTGGAAAGTGTATGATCGCCCACCCTATGCCCGCATGACGCTTCTCCAGGCAATGGAGGACGCATGTGGGGACATAGAGGTTGCCTCTGTACAAGGTTGGATATGCCATGCTAGGAGATACTTCCCTCAATGTTTGGCAAGAGAAAACTTATCTTGTGATGTGGACGAAGTATTGTGGCCAGACCCAGGCCGGAGAAGAGATGAAGGGTAGCTTAGCACTGGTGACTGCCCCCCCCCCCCCCCCTACCAATTCCTGGACTGTTCCTGGACTGTTCCTCGGCGTACACATCACGGACAAACTGTATTGGTCCACCCACACAAACAGCGTGGTGAAGAAGGCGCAGCAGCGCCTCTTCAACCTCAGGAGGCTGAAGAAATTTGGCTTGTCACCAAAAGCACTCACAAACTTTCACAGATGCACAATCGAGAGCATCCTGTCGGACTGTATCATCGCCTGGTAGGGCAACTGCTCCGCCCACAACCGTAAGGCTCTCCAAAGGGTAGTGAGGTCTGCACAACGCATCACCGGGGGCAAACTACCTGCCCTCCAGGACACCTACACCACCCGAAGTCACAGGAAGGCCATAAAGATCATCAAGGACAACAACCACCCGAGCCACTGCCTGTTCACCTCACTATCATCCAGAAGGCGAGGTCAGTACAGGTGCATCAAAGCGGGGACCGAGAGACTGAAAAACAGCTTCTATCTCAAGGCCATCAGACTGTTAAACAGCCACCACTAACATTGAGTGGCTGCTGCCAACATACTGATACTGACACTTTAGTAATGGAAAATGTATGTAAAAAAAAATATCACTAGCCACTTTAAACAATGCCACTTAATTTAATGTTTACATACCATACATTACTCATCTCATATGTATATACTGTACTCTATACCATCTACTGCATCTTGCCATCTTTATGTAGTACATGTATCACTAGCCACTTTAAACAATGCCACTTTTATGTTTACATACCCTACATTACTCATCTCATATGTATATACTGTACTCGATACCATCTACTGCATCTTGCCTATGCCGTTCTGTACCATGACTCATTCATATATCTTTATATACATATACAGTGGGAGCCGTGCATCGGGGATGGGGTACTGTCACGTGTGCTCCCCCTTCGGCCTCTAGGTTACCAGGCTGCTCGATATGGCACACACCTGTCACCATCGTACGTGCACCTGCATGTCTTCAGACTCACCTGGACTCCACCAACTCCCTGATTACCTTCCCTATATATGTCACTCCCTTTCAAATCAAATCGAATTTTATTTGTCACATACACATGGTTAGCAGATGTTAATGTGAGTGTAGCGAAATGCTTGTGCTTCTAGTTCCGACAATGCAGTAATAACTTTAGTAAATACTATAGTAATGCCCGCAAAAACACTAGTGTGCAAAAGCACTACAGTAAATACTATATTATATACTACATTTTTTTTTACTACAGAATTTAAACTACAGTAAACTATAAATAATACAGTTTACTACAGTCGTGTCAGCAAAAACACTGAACGTACAGTAAAGTTCGCAAAAACACTACTGTGAGTACTGGTTTTTCATGTGGGAAGACAGAGCTGCACAAAACGGTGTTACTCTAGGAAATTAGCTTTAATGGAACACCAGAAATACTGCATGCAATCCAC
The DNA here is from genome assembly GCF_057628025.1 of Oncorhynchus mykiss. Taxonomy (NCBI): domain Eukaryota; kingdom Metazoa; phylum Chordata; class Actinopteri; order Salmoniformes; family Salmonidae; genus Oncorhynchus; species Oncorhynchus mykiss. The sequence goes on along the minus strand of NC_143040.1, from coordinate 48,414,348 downwards.
ATCGGAATCCTTGTCAATATAGAAAATCAACAACGTGGTTCTGTTTACTTTACTCAGGGTACATATGGTATAACTGTCCATGTCCTCGTCCTCACGGGAAATTAGATATATCTGATGGTGCAGTAGTTGGATATTGTACATATGAGAAAGCTGAGGCAGAGAAAGGTCAAATGAATTCTATCTCTCATTCCTCCATTTCCATGCTTTGTCTCCACATCAAACTGATACAAATCTGAGATTTGCTCCCTCACTGACACAATGTAACCCCTGTCCTGTGATATACAACAGAATTGCAAAAGGGATAAAGTGAAAACATGAATAAATCCACCATAGTATTTTTTCTCTGCATTGAACTTTGGAAGGGCAAGGTTCCATTACATGGCCATGCCAAGTACTTTAAATTAAAGAGCGATAAAGCATTGTCTATGTTGGTTTAGTGTAAAGAAAAACATCTTAATCTTGTAATGCATCCAACTTTATATCAGTGAGTGAAGACCTATAATGGTAAAAGTGGTTGAAAAAACATTGTTTCACCTTAATTTGTCAATGTGGAAAATGCATAGGATTTGAAAAAAGTAATCGAAGTAAACAGTTTTGAGTGTGACATTTCAACCACAGGATTATGTCATCATGGTAACCCGAATTTCAACATAGACAAACCTTGTACGTTACATCCACTATCAGTTACAACGTTACATCCACTATCAGAAAATAAACTATAGACTGGGCAATTGATCTATCTACAGCTACCCTTCGGTCTCTCATCCAGAGTTTCACCAAGCCCAGCCCTGCTTAGCTTTATTTACTATTCCAATTACTGCTCTGAGTTCACATGGCATGCCTTAAATAAGCTGGGGTCGAGGAATGCAAAAATATTGTTCTTCATACTGTCTATCAACAAAACCTAAAAAAAAAAGCCTAATCATATCAGTCTTGTCAGCCTGTCTGTGAGCAACTGTGTGTACTGTTACTACTAATTGACCGTAGGGTTTTGATTTTAACCATGTGGATGGATATACATATTTCCTCCCAAGTAATTGTTCTCATTATGTCAAACCATAAGAGTAGAGTCAGGCTGTGTATTTCTTTCCCAATGTCTCAGGGCAAACGGAATTAAATGAAATAAAATATGTTTACTCACAGTAAATGTCCTTGATTGCTTTACCAACTTGAGGCCAACTTGAACACATTAATCATCACCATTCATTTTAAATAATATACAGTATCTCCCTATAGAGGGTCAAATGTTAATGCTGTGCCTGTCTAGTCATGTCTTGACAATCAATTCTTACTTTGTCAAGTAGGCCAAAGTTACACAACTGTGGCTAAAACACACATCTTAGAATTTAGGGCGCCCTCTGTCGGTTTCAGTTGCGTCTAGATTTTCGCTATCAATGCACCTGCGTCAGGTAAGGTTAGCTCTGGGCTCCTACGCAATCTCTCCGTCATCGGGGCGGATCCAAAACAGTGGGAAGTAGTGCCGCGTTCAAAAGAACAGGGAACTCGGGAAAAAAATACGATGTTAAATCATGACGTCATTGATCTTCAGGTCGGAAAAGTCGGAGTTGTATAGGCCCGAGTTCCATAGTTGGAATTTGGTTTGATGATCGTTCAAATCGTTTTTTTCCAGTCGAGCTCGTTTGTTTTCAGAGTTCCCAGTTGATTGAAACTGAAGTTGGAAGTCGAAGATTTCCGAGTTCCGAGCTCCGAGCTCACAGTTCTTTTGAACGCGGCATAGACTATTGTTTATTATCACCTTCCGGATTCTTAGAAACTTCCCCTGTTACAGACGCGCCATCGGTAAGGAATATTTACCCTGTTTAGAGGTCTCTCAGCTAAAGACTTCGTAGGATCTAACGGTGTAGACCGATACACTGTATCATGAGTGTAATGTAATCATAATGTACGTAATATGGTTATTTCAAATGAGTTCAGTCTAACAACGGGTTAGCATTATGTGTAGGTTGTGTTTCTTGTTTTATTAATCAGGTTTGTATAGTTCTCGTTTTAATTTGTACACATGTATGTTTTTGTGGCTATCATTACACTAATTCACTTCATGTCGTGGTTCTATCCTCTTATTACATGTTGCACCGTATTATTTAAGTGTATGGGCTGCACAGGAAATCATAACAATAGAGAGAGGGAAGTCACTGATGGCCTACTTATCATCACAGCATTGCATGATCAGACCAGAAGTTGGGGGCGTCTGTGGATGTGGACGGACAGATAAATTGTAATTTCTTCCATTATCTGATCCTTGTCCTAAAACAGACTTATCCGTTCAATGGAGGAACCATTATTTTCTGCTTACGGGGATTTCGTCGACTGGTCTGTCCAAACTGCTTGGGAACAGAATGACGCCGAGGTGGACAGTGCGTTTGGAGACTGGAGTTCTGCCTGTAATGGCAACAAGTCGGATGCAGTTGAAAATTCTTCATCTCTGTCTTCACCCATGGACATGGACATCTCTAAACTCTCAACAAAGGTGAGAGTGCACCAATCTTTTTGATCATTCCAAGTTTACTTTACTTAAGAGGAAATTATTACCTGTGAATTGTGATCTATATAGGAGCTGTCTTAGTTGCCATTTTCCTAATGTAGGCTAATAAATAAACAATGTACAAATATGATATGTGTGATATATTTTTCTATACAGCTGGAGAATGGCAATGTGAAGAAATCATGTGTAGTTTTCCAGGAGTGCTTCCAGGTCTTGGGTGAATCTAAAGAGACCAACTGTACTGTACGATCTCTGTCCCAGCTGCTAGAAAACACACAGCCTTTTCAACCAACAGCTACAATATGGTGTCTAATTTATCCTTCTTTTTTTTTTACTGTAACTAAAAACATGCCTTTGTATATGTATGAAGCTTCACTTCTGTGTTCCTTGAGGTTGTATCTGACTCCTCTTCTCTCTTGCTTAGTGACTGTGGCAGCTTGTGGAGCCATCTGGTGGCTGAGCCCAGCAGGCTGAGGCTGTCAGAGCCAAAGCCCAGCTTACACTGCCACAGCCACAGCAGAATGGTTTCTGCCCTCAGAATCACACCCTCAAATTGCGTCTCTGACCAGGTGAGATGGGTAGGTGGGGAATGAGGAGAATGGGGTCCTTTTAAAATGAATACACCCAGCCTAGTTGGATGAATGTCTTTACTTTTTGTGAAAAATGTTGTGTTATTAATTGGAAATACAATAGTCAGGTCCAAAATAATTGGCACTGTTGATAAAAATTAGCAAACAAATCTGAGCTATATTGTATCCGGCCCAAAAATAGAAAATTATATTATTCCTGGGAGGAAGAGATTTTCTTTCCTCTTAAGGATCGGCCCCTTTTTTTCAATTTTTGCCTAAAATTACATACCCAAATCTAACTGCCTGTAGCTCCGGCCCTGAAGCAAGGATATGCATATTCTTGGTACCATTTCAAAGGAAACACTGAAGTTTGTGGAAAAGTGAAAGGTATGTAGAATAATATAACACATTAGATCTGGTAAAAGATAATACAATCTTTGAAATGCAAGAGAAGGGCCATAATGTATTATTCCAGCCCAGGTGTAATTTAGATTTTGGCCAATAGATGGCAGCAGTGTATGTGCAAAGTTTCAGACTGATCCAATTAACATTTTAATTTCTATTAAAAATGATGTATCAACTGTACCTAATTTGTTTATTAATAACTTTTCATGTTCAAAACATTGCACTCTCCTCAAACAATAGCATGGTATTATTTCACTGTAATAGCTACTGTGAATTGGACAGTGCAGTGAGATTAACAATAATTTTAGCTTTCTGCCAATATCAGATATGTCTATGTCCTGGGAAATGTTCTTGTTACTTACAACCTCATGCTAATCGCATTAGTTTAGATCAACCGTCCCGCAGGGGAAATGGTAAATGGTAATCTCTATTCTATTATCTATATTTATATGATTTCAATTGGTTTCCTATGGAGGATTGACTGAAAACAACAGATATTCCCATTCAAGTCAACATTATCTGATGTGTGGGCCTCCAACCATCTTTGTGGTACCATTTGAAAGTTGAAATTTAATTTTCATTCCCATTTATCAGCCAAACATGACACCCACCCTGTATTCAAGAGCATGTTGTGTTTCAACCGATGGCGGTATGTTCCCCAATGCTGGAAGGGAGGGGGGGCCTGAGTAATAAAGTTTGGGAACCCCTGCGCTAGATGATGCTCCAAGATTCCACACTGGAGGAAATATATTTGCCAAGTCGTCTGCCTTGTGTTCTGCATAGACAATGCAGTGCCTTCAGAAAGTAGTTCTACCCCTTGAATTAGTCCACATTTTGTTGTATTACTGCCTGAATTCAAAATGTATTCAATGTATTTTTTTCTCTCACCCATCTACACACAATACGACAAAGTGAAAATGAAATACAGAAATATGTCATTTACATAACTATTCACACCCCTGAGTCAATACATGTTAGAATCACATTTGGCAGCGATTACAGCTGTGAGTCTTTCTGGGTAAGTCTCTTGGAGCTTTGCACACCTGTATTGCACAATATTTGCAAAATATTATTTTTTTAAATTCTTCAAGCTCTTTCAAGTTGGTTGTTGAACATTGCTAGACAGCCATTTTCAAGTCTTGCCATGGATTTTCAAGTTGATTTGAAGTCACAATTGTAACTAGGCCACTCAGGAACATTCAGTGTCATCTTGGTAAGCAACCCCAGTGTACATTTGACTTTGTTTTAGGTTATTGTCCTGCTGAAAGGTGAATTTGTCTCCCAGTGTCTGTTGGAAAGCAGAGTGAACCAGGTTTTCCTCTAGGATTTTGACTGTGCTTAGCTCTATTCCGTATATTTTTATCCTAAAAAAAATTCCATAGTTCTTGCCGATAACAAGCATACCCATAACATGATGCAGCCACTACCATGCTTGAAAATATGAACACTGGTACTCAGTGATATGTGTTGTTGGATTTAGCCCAAACATAATGCTTAATTTTTTGCAGTATTACTTTAGTGCCTTATTGCAAACAGGATGCATGTTTTTGAATATTTGTATTCTTTACAGGCTTTTTTCTTTTCACTATGTCATTTAGGTTAGCATTGTGGAGTAACTGCAATGTTGTTGATCCATCCTCAGTTTTCTCCTATCACAGGCATTAAACTGTAACTGTTTTAAAGTCACCATTGACCTCATGGTGAAATCCCTGAGCTGTTTCCTTCCTTTGTAGTGACTGATTGTATTGATACACCATCCAAAGTGTAATTAATAACTTCACCATGCTCAAAGGGATATTCAGTGTCTGCCCCCCCCCAAAAAAAAAAAATAATCTACCAATGGGTACGTACCCTTGTTTGTGAGGTATTTGAAAACCACCCTGGTCTTTGTGGTTGAATCTGTGTTAGAAATTCACTGCTTGACTGAGGGGCCTTACATATAATTTTATGTGTGGAGTACAGAAATTACTTAGTCATTAAAAAATCATGTTAAACACTATTATTGCGCACGGAGTTAGCCCATGCAACTTATGTGACTTGTTAAGCAAATCGTTACTCCTAAACTATTTTAAGCTTGTCATAGCAAAGGGGTTGAATAATTATTGACTCAAGACATTTCAGCTTTTATATTGTAATTCATTTGTAAATGTTTCTAAAAACATAATTCCACTTTTACATTATGGGATCTTGTTTGTACTACAATGACACAATATACATTTTAATCAATTTTAAATTCAGGCTGTACTTTCTGAAGACACTGGGTTCTATATCTGTGGTCTTTCCCTTCCATAGTGTGAGTCTGTCCTTTTGGAAGATCATGAAGAAACTACAGAGACCTCTTGCCCCCCTGCTGCTGCTCTCATCAAAACCAAGGTGTGTGCGTGTTGGGGGGGGGGGCTTCTCCTTTTTAGGAAGTTTTTTTTAATTTATTTTACCTTTATTTAACTAGGCAAGTCAGTTAAGAACAAATTCTTATTTTCAATGACTGCCTAGGAACAGTGGGTTAACTGCCTGTTCAGGGGCAGACTGACAGATTTGTACCTTGTCAGCTCGGGGGTTTTGAACTTGCAACCTTCCGCTTACTAGTCCAACGCTCTAACCACTAGGCTACCCTTCCGCCCCGAAGTGGGCATCACTGGGCGTCTTTCTACTCTTATTGGCAGGGAGCACACCTGTAACCTTTGGCCTTACTCTCATCTCCACTCAGCTGATGGCCCCCTCCTCCTGCCATGGTGACACCCCAGCTTTCCTCTACCAAATCTCCCAGCAGTGGCTGACTCAATGCAGCATCCAGCTGCAGCCTCAGCACCACAAGAAGCCTCCTGCACTGAACTATGGAGAAGGATAAGATGAAGATGCTGCTTAGCATTGCCCTACTGTACTGTTGTAGATGGGTGAAACGGGTTGGGTTGTTACCCGGGTGAGAACAAAGTATACACTTTTCGCAACATTTTATTTATACAGATTGTAAAGAAAGAACATTCTATGATATTGTGTATTTAGTTTGCAGGCGTGTTCCTGGTTTTATATATAATATTTTGATACGGAGTGCAGTTACAGTGATACTATAAAATGTTCTATAAATGTATTGAGTTATTTATTCAGTGTAACACCTGTTTTATACAACTATTGTCAAGAGCAGAGGGAACAATGCAATTCTTTGGAAGACTTTGGAAGTCACAGCACTCCACTAGAGGGCATACTGGCTTTCTCATAAGTCCCAACCCCCATTTTGCAAAATACAGCGCATTCAGAAAGTATTCAGACCCCTTGAATTTTTCCACATCTTGTTATGTTACAGCCTTATTCTAGAATTGATTACAAAACATTTTTCTCATCAATCTACACACGCTACCCCATAATGACAAAGCGAAAACAGGTTTTTAGAATTGTTGGCAAAGGTATTAAAAACAGAAATACCTTATTTACTTAAGTATTCAAATCAAATCAAACTTTATTTGTCACATGTGCCGAATACAACATGTGTAGACCTTCAGACCATGCACCTCAACAATGAACACCTTAAGAAGCAAGCTTTGTCCATATATTTTGTTTTGTAGAATACCCATATCCAAGTCTCACTGTAGAAACCTGGCTTGCGATCTAGGGCAGTGCATGGTCCCAAAAAAAAGTAATTGGGTGTGTCTTCCCACTGTGGATACATTTTTATGGAAATTTGGATTGCTTGTGCTTTAACTATTTATGGCATCACATTATTGGTGTCCTCCACTTCTTAATATTTCCTTAGTTTGGTCCTCTGTTTTTCTTAACCTGCCTTAATACTCAAAACCATAGACATGTTTCATGTCATTGGCCATTTTGTAAGTAAGACTGAAGGGCATCATGGAGCTAATCAGCACAAACCAGTATAACAGAGAGGTTATTACATGTGTACAACTGCATCTCAGACAGTTCTCTTACATTTCAACCACCAGGATTTGCTTTTCCAGACAGAGAAAACAAGAGGTTAGTGGAGGTGCATACTCCTCCCACATGTCACTTGTTTGGCTGGCGGGTTGTCTGTGAATAGAATTGAAATACTGAGAGAAAAACCATCACCTTTTTACAAGTAGGCCCCTCCTACATGACAAGTGATGTAGGCCCTACACTTCCTTCCCCCCTCTCTCTCTCTACTATCTCCTCTCAGCTAGTGCACTAGCGGGATGTCAGAGTGAATTTAGATTACATCTCGTTGCAGTGCAGTTGCGGAAAAAAGGCAAAGGGACTGAAGGATGGAGGAAGGAAGGATGATCTTGGGTTGTATTGTGCCTTATATGTCACACACACAGAGGACGGCATTGGTGCATTGGACCATCTTTTTTTGGGGTGGGATGGTCAAAATAAATTAATAATAATACAAATAATTGCCTTTTTTAAGGGAGATGGCCCTTGGGCCTGTTAAGATGATGATTTTTGTGCAATTTCTCTATTGTCATATTAATATATTTGAGCATTTGCCTGATCAGTGGACAACGTCCAGTCCCCCCTACCAAGATACACCTGCCCGGTTTTCTGATTGGCTGATGTGGCGCAAAATTCACGTTCAAAGTCAAACGCACATCAGCAAAGAGACCTTGCTCTGACTCTCTTGTCATTAGTCAGCCCAGATCACGGCTCGTAAAAAAACAGAATGGTAGTACCGAAAAAAGTTAAGAGACCAAAATAAGGCTTGAGGCTACAGCCTGCTTAATAATGTATGAAATTAACCAACTCATTTTCTAAAAGATCTGGTTCGGCTGGTCCAAGTGTTGTGACAGATGCTGCTACAGAAGACAGTGCAGTCGAGGTATGGAGAAAACCTACCTACTTTCTCAGTTTTCATCCAAATGCCGACAGATTTTAATGCAAATATTCAAAAATCAGCATAAAAACTCCAAGGGGTTTCCATCAAACTGACTTGTTGCGGATAAAAGGCTGTGCGTGATGATGTAGTGCTGATGATTTTCTCACAAAAAAGGTAAATTATACAGCGAGTGTGCCCACTGGTATTGGCACGTGCGCACTAACCAACAGTTTGCAGACACTGTGCAAGTAGGCCAATAGCCTATGGATGAGATTATTATGGACAAGATTATTTCTATTTGTCAAATGGCAGCCAAGCATCGATTATCATGTCACCAGAATACGACCCTTTATGTTTATTGGAAAGGAGCACATCACCTTGCACTTTTCACCACCCTGTGAAGTTCATAATTTATACTGAACAAAAATATAAACCCAACATGTAAAGATTTGGTCCCATGTTTCATGAGCTGAAATAAAAGATACCTGTAATGTTCCATTCACACTAAAAGTTTCTCTTATCTTTTGTGCACAAATTTGTTTACATCCGTTAGTGAGCATTTCTCCTTTGCCAAGATAATCCATCTACCTGACAGGTGTGGCATATCAATAAGCTGATTAAACAAAAAAGGCCACTATTATGTGCAGTTTTGCAACACAACACAATGCCACAGATGTCTCAAGTTTTGAGGGAGCGTGCAATTGGCATGCTGACTGCAGGAATGTCCACCAGAACTGTTGCCAGAAAATGTCATGTTAATTTCTCTACCCTAAGCCGCCTCCTACGTCGTTTTAGAGAATTTGGCAGTACGTCCAACCGACCTCACAACCGCAGAACACGTGTATGGCATCATGTGGGTGAGCGGTTTGCTGATGTCAACATTGTGAACAGAGTGCCCCATGGTGGCGGTGGGGTTATGCTATGGGCAGGCATATGCTACGGACAACAAACACAATTGCACTTTATCGATAGCAATTTGAATGCACAGAGATACCGTGATGAAATTCTGAGGCCCATTTTTTTCAGTAATCTGTGACCAACATATCTGTATTCCCAGTCATGTGAAATCTATAGATTAGGGCCATATGAATTTATTTAAATTGTCTATGTTCCTTATATGAACTGTAACTCAGTAAAATCTTTGAAATTGTTGCATGTTGCATTTATATTTTTGATCAGCATAATAGCTATTAATACTTAGGAGTGACAGGCAGACAGACAGAGTGATAGAGGAGAACAAGAAGAAGCACAGACAGACAGAGTGAGAGCAGAGATGATGCAGAGGAAAACTGCACAACAGGGAGGCAAAAAAGGCACAGCATATATGGTGTCAGCGGTGATGTGGGCTGTTGAGTCTCAAATGCCAGGGCCTAATTTTTGTCCCAGTCTGCCACTGGAGGAAGCCTCTCACTGCTCAGCTGGATGGATATATTTGCTAACTTTCCTTATTGTAACTCAAATACTACATTTCTACATAACTATTTTAAGTCTTTAAGGCATTCTTTTTTAAAGGGAAAAGTGGTTGATATGAGAACAAGGAACTTCCTTTGATTATACAGAATAACTCAATATTATCACGTCTCAGGATAAGACCCAGATGCAGACAGTTCAAATATGACATTTATTATAAAACGGGGCAGGCAAACGACAGGTCTTGGGCAGGCAGAGGTCAGTAGTCCAAGGCAGAGTAGGGCAGGCAGAATGATCAAAACCAGCATAACTAGAAAACAGGCTCAAGAAAACAGGAGTACGAAATACACACTGGTAGGCTTGACAAGACAAGACGAACAGGCAACAGGCAAACAGAGAACACAGATATAAATGCACAGGGGATAATGGGGAATATGGGCGACAACTGGAGGAGGGTGGAGACAAGTACAAAGACAGGTGACAGATCAGGGTGTGACAGACTTTACAAGTACAGTGCTGATCAAGAGAAGTAGAATTGGAATAATTAGATTAAATGCAAAGATAATGTACAATTTCAAGAAGAGGTATTATATAACAAGACAAGCTCTACAGGGAGTGCATATTTTTCTTGCATTCTACTAACTGCCTCAAAAAGGGAATATTCTGTTCACAGTAGATACACAAGTCTCCGTCACCTGAATAAAACCATTGTATTATGACAAAAATACTATCCATATTGTAAAAAATATATATTGTCATTTACAATTCTTAACCGGACCAAGCCAGGTTATCCTGATGATGTTCAGATCCTTAACAAGGATGACCCCTGATGTGACCCCCATGAATCACGAGCTGACCAGGATCTCCATAATGTGGTCCAGATCATTGAGGTCGGTCAGACACGGCTGTAATGTGCTGACCGAGATAACTGGAGCACATCTTTAGTCCCTCGTTCCCCCAGGAGGCCATCCCACTGGCCCATCAGGACAGGTAGCAGGCCCAGGCAGAGGGGAGATCAGAGGAGTAGTACATGCAGGTGTCCTTGTCCTCAAAGATGCCATCCGGGGAAAGGTCTGTGAGGCAGCCCAGGGAGTTTGGTGTCTTGCTCTTAGAAGAGCAAAGGGGTGCCAAGGGGCTTTGGATCTGGGGTGTCCAGAAGAGCTGTCCTGAGAGGGAGATGTAGGCAATATGGTGTGGTGAGGAGACACCCAGGCCGTTTCCTTCAGCACACCCTGGGTAGGTGAGTGGCCCGTCCTCCTCCCAAATACTGTCACAAAGCAGGGAATCATGGTGGACATCATTCAAAGGCAAGTCAGAGAGGCCAGGTACAGTGCCTTGCGAAAGTATTTGGCCCCCTTGAACTTTGCGACCTTTTGCCACATTTCAGGCTTCAAACATAAAGATATAAAACTGTATTTTTATGTGAAGAATCAACAACAAGTGGGACACAATCATGAAGTGGAACGACATTTATTGGATATTTCAAACTTTTTTAACAAATCAAAAACTGAAAAATTGGGCGTGCAAAATTATTCAGCCCCCTTAAGTTAATACTTTGTAGCGCCACCTTTTGCTGCGATTACAGCTGTAAGTCGCTTGGGGTATGTCTCTATCAGTTTTGCACATCGAGAGACTGAATTTTTTTCCCATTCCTCCTTGCAAAACAGCTCGAGCTCAGTGAGGTTGGATGGAGAGCATTTGTGAACAGCAGTTTTCAGTTCTTTCCACAGATTCTCGATTGGATTCAGGTCTGGACTTTGACTTGGCCATTCTAACACCTGGATATGTTTATTTTTGAACCATTCCATTGTAGATTTTGCTTTATGTTTTGGATCATTGTCTTGTTGGAAGACAAATCTCTGTCCCAGTCTCAGGTCTTTTGCAGACTCCATCAGGTTATCCTGATGATGTTCAGATCCTTAACAAGGATGACCCCTGATGTGACCCCCATGAATCACGAGCTGACCAGGATCTCCATAATGTGGTCCAGATCATTGAGGTCGGTCAGACACGGCTGTAATGTGCTGACCGAGATAACTGGAGCACATCTTTAGTCCCTCGTTCCCCCAGGAGGCCATCCCACTGGCCCATCAGGACAGGTAGCAGGCCCAGGCAGAGGGGAGATCAGAGGAGTAGTACATGCAGGTGTCCTTGTCCTCAAAGATGCCATCCGGGGAAAGGTCTGTGAGGCAGCCCAGGGAGTTTGGTGTCTTGCTCTTAGAAGAGCAAAGGGGTGCCAAGGGGCTTTGGATCTGGGGTGTCCAGAAGAGCTGTCCTGAGAGGGAGATGTAGGCAATATGGTGTGGTGAGGAGACACCCAGGCCGTTTCCTTCAGCACACCCTGGGTAGGTGAGTGGCCCGTCCTCCTCCCAAATACTGTCACAAAGCAGGGAATCATGGTGGACATCATTCAAAGGCAAGTCAGAGAGGCCAGGTACAGTGCCTTGCGAAAGTATTTGGCCCCCTTGAACTTTGCGACCTTTTGCCACATTTCAGGCTTCAAACATAAAGATATAAAACTGTATTTTTATGTGAAGAATCAACAACAAGTGGGACACAATCATGAAGTGGAACGACATTTATTGGATATTTCAAACTTTTTTAACAAATCAAAAACTGAAAAATTGGGCGTGCAAAATTATTCAGCCCCCTTAAGTTAATACTTTGTAGCGCCACCTTTTGCTGCGATTACAGCTGTAAGTCGCTTGGGGTATGTCTCTATCAGTTTTGCACATCGAGAGACTGAATTTTTTTCCCATTCCTCCTTGCAAAACAGCTCGAGCTCAGTGAGGTTGGATGGAGAGCATTTGTGAACAGCAGTTTTCAGTTCTTTCCACAGATTCTCGATTGGATTCAGGTCTGGACTTTGACTTGGCCATTCTAACACCTGGATATGTTTATTTTTGAACCATTCCATTGTAGATTTTGCTTTATGTTTTGGATCATTGTCTTGTTGGAAGACAAATCTCTGTCCCAGTCTCAGGTCTTTTGCAGACTCCATCAGGTTTTCTTCCAGAATGGTCCTGTATTTGGCTCCATCCATCTTCCCATCAATTTTAACCATCTTCCCTGTCCCTGCTGAAGAAAAGCAGGCCCAAACCATGATGCTGCCACCACCATGTTTGACAGTGGGGATGATGTGTTCAGCTGTGTTGCTTTTATGCCAAACATAACGTTTTGCATTGTTGCCAAAAAGTTCCAATTTTGGTTTCATCTGACCAGAGCACCTTCTTCCACATGTTTGGTGTGTCTCCCAGGTGGCTTGTGGCAAACTTTAAACGACACTTTTTATGGATATCTTTAAGAAATGGCTTTCTTCTTGCCACTCTTCCATAAAGGCCAGATTTGTGCAATATACGACTGATTGTTGTCCTATGGACAGAGTCTCCCACCTCAGCTGTAGATCTCTGCAGTTCATCCAGAGTGATCATGGGCCTCTTGGCTGCATCTCTGATCAGTCTTCTCCTTGTATGAGCTGAAAGTTTAGAGGGACGGCCAGGTCTTGGTAGATTTGCAGTGGTCTGATACTCCTTCCATTTCAATATTATCGCTTTCACAGTGCTCCTTGGGATGTTTAAAGCTTGGGAAATCTTTTTGTATCCAAATCCGGCTTTAAACATCTTCACAACAGTATCTCGGACCTGCCTGGTGTGTTCCTTGTTCTTCATGATGCTCTCTGCGCTTTTAACGGACCTCTGAGACTATCACAGTGCAGGTGCATTTATACGGAGACTTGATTACACACAGGTGGATTGTATTTATCATCATTAGTCATTTAGGTCAACATTGGATCATTCAGAGATCCTCACTGAACTTCTGGAGAGAGTTTGCTGCACTGAAAGTAAAGGGGCTGAATAATTTTGCACGCCCAATTTTTCAGTTTTTGATTTGTTAAAAAAGTTTGAAATATCCAATAAATGTCGTTCCACTTCATGATTGTGTCCCACTTGTTGTTGATTCTTCACAAAAAAATACAGTTTTATATCTTTATGTTTGAAGCCTGAAATGTATTTTTTTTTTACCTTTATTTAACTAGGCATGTTAGTTAAGAACAAATTCTTATTTTCAATGATGGCCTAGGAACAGTGGGTTAACTGCCTTGTTCAGGGGCAGAATGAGAGATTTTTACCTTGTCGGCTCAGGGATTTGATCTTGTAAACTTTCGGTTACTAGTCCAACACACTAACCAGTAGGCTACCTGCCACCCCAATTACAGAGTATTGTGAGGGGTTCGTTGACAAAAAAAAAGGACAATTAAATACATTTTTCTCCCATTTGAACATAACAAAATGTGTAAAAGGGGTGGAAATACTTTCTGAAGGCACTCATACAATGTAACATAAATGTTCCTTATGAGAAAATAACTATTGTGGTCGAAGGGACCATGAACAGCCATGTAAGGACAAAGGCCTATTGTAATTGTGAAGGTGAAATGTACATGATAACCTTGAAGGAGAGGAATTAATAAGAACATACTTTGAGATCAATGTGTTTTTGTATATTTCAATATGATTTAGTCATTTCAATGACTATTTGTAAGAATATGCCATCAATAACTAAAATCTAAGGAGGACCCAGTGTTCATATTTTTGTCGTCATTAACTTACTGTACAAATTATGTAGTTTCACATAATTTGTAAAGAAGTGTAATGTTGTTCTCATGGAAAATAATTTATTGAGCACTACAGATACGGTGCATTCACAAAGTATTCAGACCCCTTCCCTTTTTCCACAATTTATTATGTTACAGCCTTATTCTAAAATTGATTGAATAAAATAAAAACACCATGACACAGCAAAAACAGGTTTAGACATTTCAAAAAACAGAAATACCACATTTACATAAGTATTCAGAACCTTTGCTATGAGACTCAAAATTGAGCTCAGGTGCATCTGTTTCCATTGATCATCCTTGAGATGTTTCTACAGCTTGATTAAAGTCCACCTGTGGTAAATTCCATTCATTGGACGTGATTGGAAAGGCACACACCTGTCTATATAAGGTCCCACAGTTGACAGTGCATGTCAGAGCAAAAACAAAGCCAGGTCGAAGGAATTGTCCGTAGAGCTCCGAGACAGGATAGTGTCGAGGCACAAATCTGGGGAAGGGTACCAAATAATGTCTGCAGCAATGAAGGTCCCCAAGAACACAGTGGCCTCCATCATTCTTAAATGGAAGATGTTTGGAATTACCAAGAGACTTCCTAGAGCTGGCCACCTGGCCAAACTGAGCAATCGGGGGAGAAAGGCCTTGGTCAGGGAGGGCAACAAGAACCCGATGGTCACTGACAGGGCTCCAGAGTTCCTCTGTGGAGATGGGAGATCCTTCCAGAAGAACAACCATCTCCGCTGCACTCCACCAATCAGGCCTTTATGGTAGTGGCCAGACGAAAGCCACTCCTCAGTAAAAGGCACGGCAGCCCACTTGGAGTTTGTCAATAGGCAACTAAAGGACTCAGACCATGAGAAACAAGATTCTCTGGTCTGATGAAACCAATTTAGAACTCTTTGGCCTGAAGGCCAAGCATCATGTCTGGCACCATCCCTAATGTGAAGCATGGTGGTGGCAGCAACATGCTGTGGGGATGTTTTTAAGCAGCAGGGACTGGGATTTAGGGAAGATGAATAGAGGGAAAGATGAACGGAGCAGAGTAAAGAGAGATCCTTGATGAAGATCTGCTCCAGAGCACTCTGGACCTCAGACTGGGGTGAAGGTTCCCCTTCCAACAGGACAACAACCATAAGCACACAAACAAGACAACGCAGGAGTGGCTTCGGGACAAGTCTCTGAATGTCCTCAAGTGGCCCAGCCAGAGCCCAGACTTGAACCCGATCGAACATCTCTGGAGACCTGAAAATAGCTGTACAGCAACACTCCCCATCCAACCTGACAGCGCTTTAGAGGGTCTGCAGAGAAGAATGGGAGATGCTCCCCAAATACAGGTGTGCCAAGCTTGTAGCGTCATACCCAATAAGACTCCAGGCTGTAATCGCTGCCAAATGTGCTTTAACAAAGTACCGAGTAAAGGTTCTGAATATTTATGTCAATGTGATATTTCCAGAGTTTTTACAAACATTTCTAAAAACCTGTTTTTGCTTTGTCATTATGGGGTATTGTGTGTAGATTTAATCCATTTTAGAATAAGGCTGTAAGGTAACAAAATGTAGAAAAAGTCAAGGGGTCTGAATACTTCCCGAAAGCACTGTATGCCATAGAAACCAAGTGGTATTTGCATGTGAAAATATTATGGTGTGCATTTTCTCAATTGTTTACATTTTGTTGTTTGTCCACTGATTGGTATGCACATTGGACATCTTAGTGTCTTTCACCAACTTCACATCAAACACAATACCTTGAACTTAGTTTACCTTTAATAACCTCTACGGGATTGGTGTCCCCCCACAGGACAGTTGAGCTAACATAGGCTAATGTGATTAGCATGAGGTTGTAAGTAACAAACAAAAAATCCCAGGACATACCTTTCTGCCCATATCAGATAGATTAACAATAATTTTAGACATAACTACACTGTCCAATTTACAGTAGCTATTACAGTGAAAGAATACCATGCTATTGTTTGAGAGCGCACAATTATGAACTTGAAAATGTATCAATAAACCAATTAGGCACATTTGGGCTGTCTTGATACAACATTCTGAACATGTTCATTGGATCAGTCTAAATCTTTGCTCATACACTACTGCCTTCTAGTGGCCAAATTCTATATTGCGCATGTGCTGCAATAATACATTATGGCCTTTCTCTTCCATTTCAAAGATGGTACAAAAAAAATTAAAACGCATGTTTTTTTCTTTGCGTTACATTCTCCTATATTCATTTCATATTTCCACAAACTTCAAAGTGTTTCCTTTCAAATGGTATCAAGAAAATGCATATCCTTGCTTCAGGTCCTGAGCTACAGGCAGTTAGATATGGGTATGTCATTTTAGGTGAAAATTGAAAAAAAAGGGTTGATCCTTAAACTAACAGATACATTTTATCTAGTTAAAAAATAAAATAAATGACAATTAACTTTGCACCTTTTATTATAAAAAATATTTACAAAGATGCTACATTTTTTATTAATATAAAAATGCATATACTTTACAATGGTTGAAATTCTAGCTCCTGTTTGAAGCAGAGTGACATCATTCAGAGGAGTGTTGTGGTAGTAATGACCGGAGTAATACTGTCGGATTTAACTGATACGGTTTGCCTGAGTAATCTCTTAATCATGATAAGACATTTTGAAAAATCTTTAGAATGGCAGTTGCTTGTACATCCCAAAAAAATGGAAAAAGAAAAAAAAACATTGACATTTCTATGGATGAATTCTGTACAAAATATCATTTCACAAATGAACTGCATAGTGAATAGTAAACCCAGGCCCATAGTTATTTTTGAAGAAAAAAGGGGGGGTGTTCGGTAGACCCTTGTGATATATAAAATATATCACATGGGTCTACACGATTCAGTTAAAAGCAACTTGGCATGTTTGTGTCTATTTAATAAATTAAATAAATTAAAAAGTAATAACTTAATGGGTCAACCCATTATTCTCAATTTGTAATAACACAAATATCAGAAAATATGGCTTCTTAATGCTGATATCAAGCAAGAGTTTCTGTTAATACTTGAACAAATCTAGTCTAGGTCGTAAGAGACGGATTCAAATCAAGCGGGGGGAAAAAAATGTGCCTGAAAAAGCAGGACGGTCCCTGTCTTGAGACTTGATTCCAAACCATAGGAAGACTGGTCGAATCGGGCTACATTAACATTTCAAAATCTCTGTCAGATTAAAAATAAAAGGGGGGGATTAGATGTAGTCATACTGGTACATTTCCCAAACTGTATGTTGCAAAAAATATATTTCAATATACATATATACGTACAATATACATCTATTTCACTAATATTTGTTTTAGTCTTTAGGAAAATATACATTGCTTCAAAGGTTTGGATGTTCCGGTCTCTATTCTTGTGTAGTGTAATGACATTGTTCTTCAGTCCATACATAACAATAAATTAAAACAAAACTGGAAAAAATAGATTGTATGATAAAAGGAAACATAGAAAAGTATGTAAATAAGAAAAATCATAATGGTATATGCTGTAATCTCTGCCCACTAACAGATGCACACCTGCATGTGGTAACACTGAATAAGTTATTGATTTCATAAACCCTCAACGTCTGAATGTATAATAATAACACCATATCCATGTACGCACCATGTGCATTGTCTGTAAAGAGTCTACCAAGTCTGTATGAATGGCAATGTGTTGTTTCTCAGGAGCCCACTATGATCTCCATGATGTGGTCCAGTTCATTGAGGTCTGATCGGCAGCTGGTGCTAGAGCTGAGGGGTGAGGGCCCATGGGAGGACAGGCTCTCCAGGAGGTCGTAGGGCCCCATCTTAGGCGCACTCTGCATGCCTGTCAGCACCGTGTCAAGGTCGTAATAGGACGCATCCACATCTGAAAACAGTTCCTCCAGGGCAGGGTCGGGGCTGGGCGCAGGGTTTTTGATCTCGAACGTGCCAAAGACCTGCTCTGCTGTCCTGGAGTCCTCCACAAGCCTGTCACTGTCTCCCTCCTCCGAACCAGACCCACACTCCTCACTGTCCTCATCTTCCTCCTCATCTTCACCATTTTCCTCTTCCCAGCAGGGGTCCATGCCAAAGGTGCCTGGCAGGTAGGAGGTTGGGGCTTGGGGGGAAACCGTGGACATGGTCACCCCCCCCTCGCCCTCCTCCTCCACTACCACCTCCTCCTCTTCTTCTGCAGGGCAACCCTCTGACCCCACCGCTGGGAAGGGCTTGAGTACCTGCTCCCCCTGGGTTGCCTCGGTCTGCCGACACAGCACCTCGGTGGCCACCAGGCGGTCTGCAGAGCACTGGGCAGCAGCGTTGGCAGCACTCAGGGCCTGGGTCATGATCTGCCAGGTGCCGTCCTGGGTCATCTCCTCCTGGATCTGCCTCACCGTGTTGGCAATCAGCACTGAACGGCACAGGTTGGGCTCCACCAGCATGTGGCACAGCTGCAGCTTGATTAGGGACATGTCCAGCAGGGACTGCCGCTGCAGGCTGTAGGATGACAGCATCCTTACGGCCACCGAACTCGGCTGGTTTACATCCTCACCGCCTGCCGCAGGTTCATCCCCGGAGTCAGAAAACTTGCGCTTCGTGCCCTTCGGGAACATTTTGGCTCTCTGGGGTGAGGGGAGACGGAGAGTGTTATTGATGAAAAATCTGTCACAAAAATGTTACCATTCTGACACAAACACAGATGGTATCATGAAAGACTGTTGTTTTGCAGAATTTTACTTATCAAAAGTACATTCTAAAAATGAATGAACTTATGTGTGGTGTTATGTTTGAAGTGTGTGGCATAAGGACAAACTATTAAGGTGATAAGCTAAATTTCAATTGGTAAGAGAATTCTGTGATGAAGAATCTCTAGGTTAGCTAAATATTCATGTAGTGGCCTACAGTATAAATGGCTTGTTGTTTTTCTGAAAGTTTGCTATACCTTTCCTGTTGAGAGGCACAGGCATTAGCATAGCAGCTTGGTCCCGGCTGCAGCGCTTCAGTACTTTTGTACAAGCAACAAGCAGCTTTTGTTCTGCACCCTTTCTGCCCATTTTAGGCCAGTCTGAAGCAAGGCTCCTGCTGGGCGGAACAACCACACTTTTAACAGACCCACTGAACCACCGAAAATACAGCATGTTACCAACCACCTGCCATCACTGCGGTCAAAGTCAGGACAGGTCAGATTTTTCTCAAAAAAACACAATCAGCTCATGTACACACACCATCCCACCCCACTGCCACCTGTCGTCAGACATCTCCTAATTATGGGCAAAAGTGAGTTAACAACTTCACTCCGGTAGTACAAAAGAGAACAGGACACATACTGGGTAAGAAAAGTCAAATGAAACCACACAGGTTTAATGTGATATTGTGTTTGAGATATGCACACACCATGCTCCGAAAACTAGAACTGCTAGAATGTCATTACAGGGAAAGGAGGAAAAGTTAACATTAACCTTCCCGATGCTGTATCTCTGCCTGAATGAGAAGATATCAGAAGACTTGCCTCAAAACAACAGGGTCGGCTGCTGGCTCCAAGGGACAAACAAGCCGGGGAGAGCAGAGTAGGGAGAGAACACAGGACATGAGCCTGGTGTGACTACATTTCCCATAAGACTAAAACAAAGGAACTTCTGTAAGGGTATGCGTCCCCTCAGAGAGCTCTGGGTAGGGCATTGATTGGCGTTACTACTCTGCTACGTGGATCAACCATCCACGAAGCAACAAAGGATATAAAAACAGGAGGTAAGTATGCAATAAAGAAAACTAAAACAGACAAGAGACAGTTTCAAAACAACAAACATTTTTTAGTCAATATACTGATCGAAAAATATAAACGCAACATGCAAAAAAAATTCGGAGTTACAGTTCATATAATGAAATCAGTCAATAGAAAAAATGAATTTGTCCCTAATCTATGTATTTCACATGACTGGACAGGGGTGCAGCCTGGCAGCCAATCAGAATGAGTTTTTCCCAAAAAAAGGGCTTTATTACAGACAGAAACTATCCTGTTTTATCAGCTGTCAGCTGTCTGGCGTGGTTACACGTGGTCTGCGGTTGGGCATACTGCCAAATTCTCTACAACAACGTTGAGGCGGCTTATGGTAGAGAAATTAACATTACATTCTCTGGCAACAGCTCTGGTGGACATGACTGTATTCAGAATGCCAATTGCACGCTCCCTCAAATCTGAGACATCTGTGGCATTGTGTTGTGTGACAAAACTGCACATTTTAGAGTGGCCTTTTATTGTCCCCAGCACAAGGTGCACCTGTGTAATGACCATGTTGTTTAATCAGCTTATTGATATGCCACACCTGCCAGGAGAAATGCTCACTAACAGGGATGTAAAGAAATGTGTGCACAAAATTGGAGATAAATAAGCTTTTTGTGCATTTGGAACATTTCTGGGATCTTTTATTACAGCTCATGAAAACTGGGACAAACACTTTACATGTTGCGTTTATATTTTTGTTCAGTATAGATTATTTTAACACTATACTTGCTGATAGCAAAAAAGCACACAGTTGATAATAGCAACTTATGCAGCATTCCTAATTAGCAATGTATTGTATCTATTCTAGAGCTGTAGGGGTACACTGTGGACATCACAGGGGCACAATCAATCAGTCTGGCCAGGGGAGAACATTTAGCTTCGGTCCTATCCTAGTGGACATCTTACCACTGGAGCAACAAATGCTATCACAAGGTGACACTTGCATTTACTGTATATTTTTACCATTGGAAGTAACCAGAAGAGTGCTTTGACTGTGTTAATGAACCTAACTTGAATGCAGACTTTATCCATAAATAAACTATGATGAAATACTCTGTCGCACAATTGGACTGGTGCCCTTACTGAAAAGTAAGATTATTTTAACTGCAACAACTGAACACTGCAAAGGGACCTGCATCAGACCACAGATAAAATGTATGAACAGTAGGTTTTTGACACAAACCTCTGAAGTACAAGAAAACATGCAAACTTCAGCAAACGTTTGTGTGTTCCAAGTTGCTAGAACCCAAATGGTATTTACATAGCTGCAAATGTTCTAGTCCAATTCATGAGGGGCGTTGCCAGGTACCCTATTAAAAATAAAAATAAATGTGAGGCAGACATATGAATGTACTCTCTCTGTTTTTTGTTGTTGTTTTTTTTTACCTTAGTGAAGCCTGTCAAAAACAAAGGATGAATTCTAACTAAGAAGCAAAATACTACACAAGTAACAACAACACTGTGTTCATGTTAATTCACCAATCCCCACAAACAACAGGTTTCTACTAAGGAAGTCTAGCTGATTGGATATCTGAAAACAAGGAAAAAGAGGTGCAATCATTATGATGTGACAAGAATGAGTTACTGGTGCGAGGATGGGGCCTTATTGCTCCTTATAAAACACTGCAAACCTAAAAAGGACTGTTCAATACAAATCTGTTAGGCCGATATCCATGGAAAAAAGGATCAAATAGGTTAATGTGGCTATAAAAACAAAACATAGGTCAAGACAACATACAACACTTCAAGGTTGTCTTTTGCTGATTACTCCAATCAATTAGTCTGTCAGTGCCTCATGTAAGGAGGGAACCTCAATCCTGTGCTTGTTGCAAGTACCCTGTGTTATGTCTCAGTTTACACCACTAAACTTCAAAGAGCAACAGCTCCACCAGAGATCCTCCTCCTCGTCTATGGCTCCACCTAGGAATTGGCTCCCCTCCCCCACAGTACTGACGTCGATATTTCCACGGCCGCTTATGGTTATTTCAATGGAGAAATTATCTGACTACCCAACAGTGCGAGGGTGCATCCTGCAATTCATAATAGGTTAATAAAAAAATTAATTTACAAAATTAAATCAGTTATTTACATTGCACCCATTGCAATCGCTAGTGGCCTTCTCTGGTAGCTGCACCGCATGCTTTGTCTAGTTCGAGCAAAAGGGAAGCTGGGGCGACAATGGAGATGAGGCCATTTTGAAATAACTAGCTAGCTAGCCAATTCCTACTCATCGAGATAAAATTGGGATACATTGTGACACCGTTTTCAAATTACAAAACTTCATTTTTTCCAACTACATAATTTCTTACCCTTCTCAAACTGGAGTGTATACTTCTGCTTTACAAAATGGTTTAACTACCTAGCTAAATGTGTAGCTAACATAGCTAGCTAGCCCCCCCCCCCCCGCCTCACCAGACTAACATTTGATAAGAGTTTCAGGAATAAATATTTCGTATCAATCCTGACAAATAAATACATTCAACGTACCGTCGTTTATTTTACTTTATCCCTGTGTTGGTCATAAGATCCTCTGTAGGATGCGGAGATCAGGCTGAGATGAGATCATTAATGCCACGGCTTCAAAACTACCTCGTCTTCACTGCTGCTTGCTACGGCCAGGGAGCAGGGAGGGTGGCGGAATGGGGGGAAGGATGAAGGGGGCGGGCTCCATGCATCTTGATCGACATGCTGTCACTTGAATTAGAGCACCAGAACAAAAGGTATACTCTCAAAAGGCACAAAAACAACAACAACGCAACATGTAATCAAAGCTCACGTGCGTTTCTTAAAAACTGCACAGACTGTAATCACTGCGGACCTCAGTACATATGGGAGGAAATTGTAAATTCACAGAAGAAAAAAATCCCACTGTGAAAAATGGTCAACATTAAATGCAATACAACTATGACGAGTTATACAGAATGTAATGACATTGAGCTTTTTATTTTATTTTAATGTATTTTATTGTTCAAAATGTCCAAGGCTGTGGTTTACCAAGGAATCATAAAAAAAAAATCTTCTTCTTTTTTCAAATTACTCTGAGTTTGCAGTTAGTGGATGTGCCTGTCCAAAAACTCAGTGGTGGCACCATACGGTGGCACAACACTGTTATTGCCAATATTGACTGATTTGTCAAGCGTCTATCCACCCGGAAGAGCTGTCGATTTTATATGCTTTTGTATGGCTGTTAAAATAAACTTATGTCAGTGTTTTCAATATAACATTTTTGCATTTGTGGGTACAAGTTAGATTGTGTGAATTTAGATTATGCTTTTAACAAAAGAAAATACACACATCTCATTTCAGAATAAATATTTTAGTCATAAATGTTGTTCAAAGTAATCACAAAAACAAGGGGCAAATCTTTACTGAGAGCTAAGGCTCTATACAAGTGAGAACTTTTAAAGTTAAACATATCAACAAATAATTCTTACTAGTAACATACTTACTAGTAACACCCAACATATTTTACTTATCTTATCATTATTGAATATAGTACCACAATCAAACAAATGCAACTATATACAAATACACCCAATACAATTATATACATCAGAAATATTAATATAATTACCTGAAACCTGTATTCAAAAAGAGACTTAAACCCAGTTTGTAATTCCATAACATGTTGAGAAATGTAGGTTTTCATAGGGATTCATGTAATTTTATTGATCCAAACTTAATACAACTTCATTTTTTGTAACTACTACGGTATACTAGGCCTGTAGTTGTTTTATCAAAATATACATCCAACCCCAGAAAAATAGTCAAACGTATTTTATCATGCTTAAAGTGCAATATTTAAAATAAGGGATTTCCCAAATTCTGGGCAAAGCACATACACAGGACAAATGCCCTCACCTTAACCCAGGCACACAGTCCCCTAACATTAACAGTATTCAAGATAATGTCATAAAAGTAAAACAAATACAAATAAATAACCAAACAAAAACATACTCAGCCTGTTGCAACACATTGTTGGTCCCCTGTGAAACCGCTTCTTCAATATTTGTTGGATCTGACATTTTATTTGGTTATTTTACACTACATCAGGAGTAAGACATGAGTTAGGGGTGGAAATGGTTTGGGATATAATTGTATTAAATATAATTTAACATAAACTAAAATTAAACTAAGTCATTAATTATGATTGAACCAGTACATCCTTGTTAATAACCATATAATAGTACATTTGAAACATTCAATAAAAATACTGCATAAAGTCATGCATCCCTGAAACTGTAAGGAACCACAACAATCAACAGCTCATTATTTTTAATGTCATTAGCAAAATTTCTGTATATAAAACTCTCTAAAAGCATTAATATCAAGTAGAAAACAATTAAACAAACCTTTTCAGCAGCAACGTCTTTCAAGAGAAAAGCACAGACAGCCAGGAGTGTTGCAAAGAGAAGCAAATAGTCTACATTTCAGTGCAAATAGAAATTCAGCAAAGAGCCTCTCCCTTGTCCACTGACTACCACAACCCCATGACCAGATAAGAATCACATGCGGTCAGAACAACAGGACCGTGTCTGAGGTCAAGATGTGGTCAGTAGAATAATAACGTGCTTTGCTTGGCTTCATGCAACACACTCTGCTCGGCCACTAGGCCTACTTATGAGTCCTCTAAGGCAGGAGAGCACAATGTAGCAGTGTTAGTATATTGTATATCAAATCTCAACTATCAAAACGTTATGGTTAATATACCGCAGATAACATGACAATACACATTGTCCCGACTACCTGTAGAGTGCATCACTAAACCAGCATTCATTAAGAAGAAAAGCTCTCTCTCTCTCTGGCAGAACCTCAATTGGTTTTGCTCAACTCCTCATGTCCTCTCCTCCATCCACTGCTTGCCTGCTTTTGAAAAAGATCAAAGGTAATCGAGGTGCAGAGGCGAGGAGAGGAAATGTGGAAACAAATCCACTTGTATGAAATGAGACTCTCCTTCTCCACTTTCGCATTATCAGGCAAATTATATTTACAGGGGTGGAATCCCAAAATAAATGTGATAAAAACAAATGTAGCTTGTTGTGCAACACATTTTATAGATACAATATGTTCATGCTTTTCTCCTTTGAGAAAACAACAGCTGATTCAAAGGGGGTGTGGCACATTTTTAAACACTTTTGCGCTAGCCGTCAGGAGGATACTCTTGTGCATCCTCTGCCAAAGTAGGTAATTGAGGAGGTGAGCATACTTCTCCGTTCGCCTACTAACGAATTGACACTCTCCTCGACCATGCAACCACTCATTGTTTTCCTGGTTACAGAGTAGGAGTATGAAAAGGATGGACTTTTTCCCCATTCTCTCTCACTCCCTTCGGTCCTCATCTAGTTCCTCCTCAGAGAGCGTGTCATGAGGGGTGGAGGGGCGGGGCACGACATGACCTTTTACCCCTCCTTTTCTGTTCTGCAAGAAGTCCTGGATCTCCCCCGGCAACAGGCGGAACTTCTCCTGGTACTCCGCCTCCACCGCACCCTGCAGCTGGGGTCAGAGGTCAGGGGTTAGAGTTAGGCGTTTGCGGTTTATGGTAATTCAAGGTGGCGCAGCAGTAAGACGTGTTTATTTTCGTCTCATGTAAATATTGTCTTTTGCGGGGGTTTTTGTATACATTTCAATCTATTTTTTCAATTTTCAAAATAAATATACATTCCTGCAACCCAATGTGGTACGGATCAGCTATTTTTTTTATAGACGTTATAACTGGAACCTCCATCATTAGTTAGTCAGCTAATTAGCTATTAGCTATTTAGTCATTGTTAGCCTCTGCTAGCGATCTTTACATTTAACTCGGACTCCTGCAGCTTTAGTCTGGATAGCCCGGATAATACCTGCCAGTCTGCACAGCACGAAACCAACCCTGAGCATATCGTTACTGCTTTTTTCCACTTCATCACCGGATTCCTGCCGCAAGCTCTGAACCATTACAATGGATCTTCGCAGCTAGCTAGTGGCTACCGAGGAGCTATTGTGGCTAAGGCCCTTGTCCAGAAGCATGCACCATTTAGCCCTGAGCTAGGCCCATCACCCGGCTAGTAAACAAAGTACACCAACTACAACACTTCTCTTGCCAATTGGTCTGGACTCTTTGTCGACACGGAGCCCCGCCGATCCATCACTACTGGTCTGCAGGTCTGCTGTGCTCTCAACCGGCCTCTGCGTCGTGGATGTTTGGTGATGATCCATCTGCTAGCCCCGGCCTGCTAGCTCCCTGAACGCCTTGTCTCCCACTTGCTCAATGTGGTAATCAACCGAACGGTTCCCTGTTTCATCTTGTGCTGCTCATTGGACACTATGATCACTCGGCTACACAGCCAATGCCTGCTGGACTGTCCATTAACACGGTACTTAATTTTGTTTATCTGTCTGCCCCAGCCTCAAACTCAGGCCCTGTGTGTAGCTAACTGACCCTCTCTGCCCATTCATCGCTATATACCCGTTGTTGTTGTCCTAGCTGTTTACCCGTTGTTGTCTCACCCATTGTTGTCTTAGCTCTACCAATCAACACCTGTGATTGCTTATGCCTTTCTCTAATGTCAATATGCTTTGTATACTGTTGTTTAGGGCAGCTCTCATTGTTTTATTTTACTGTGGAGCCCCTAGTCCTGCTCAACATGCCTTAGATAGCTCCTTTGTCCAACCCCCCACACATGCGGAGACCGCACCCAGCTTAACTGGCGCCTCCAGAGATGTAACCTCTCTCATCGACACTCAATGCCTAGGTTTACCCCCACTGTACTCGTGCCCTACCTTACCCTTGTCTGTACACTATGCCCTGAATCTATCCTGCCACGCCCAGAAATCTGCTCCTTTTATTCTCTGTTCCCAACGCATTAGACAACCAGTTCTTATAGCCTTTAGCCGTACCCTCATCCTACTCCTCCTCTGTTCCTCTGGTGATGTAGAGGTTAACCCATGCCCTGTGTGTCCCCAGGCGCTCTCATTTGTTGACTTCTGCAACCGTAAAAGCCTTGGGTTCATGCATGTTAACATCAGAAGCCTCCTCCCTAAATTTGCTTTATTCACTGCTTTAGCACACTCCGCCAACCCTGATGTGCTAGCCATGTCTGAATCCTGGCTTAGGAAGGCCACTAAAAACTCTGAAATTTCCATCCCCAATTACAATATTTTCCATCAAGACAGAACTGCTAAAGGTGGCGGAATTGCAATCTACTGTAGAGATAGCCTGCAGAGTTCTGTCATACTATCCAGGTCTATGCCCAAACAGTTTGAGCTTCTACTTTTAAAGATCCATCTCTCCTGAAATAAGTCCCTCACTGTTGTCGCCTGTTATAGAACCCCCTCAGCTCCTAGCTGTGCCCTGGACACCATATGTGAATTGATTGCCCCACATCTATCGTCAGAGATCGTCCTGCTAGGTGACCTAAATTGGGATATGCTTAGCACCCCGGCCGTCCTACAATCTAAGCTAGATACCCTCAATCTCACACAAATTTATCAAGAAACCTATCAGGTACAACCTCAAATCTGTAAACATGGGCACCCTAATAGATATCATCCTGACCAACTTTCCCTCTAAATACACCTCTGCTGTTTTCAACCAGGATCTCAGCGATCACTGCCTCATTGCCTGCATCCGTTATCGGTCCGCGGTCAAACAACCACCCCTCATCACTGTCAAACACTCTCTGAAACACTTCAATGAGCAGGCCTTTCTAATCAACCTGGCCCGGGTATCCTGGAAGGATATTGACCTCATCCCGTCAGTAGAGGATGCCTGGTTGTTCTTTAAAAGTGCTTTCCTGACCATCTTAAATAAGCATGCCCCTTTCAAAAAATGTAGAACTAAGTACAGATACAGCCCTTGGTTCACTCCAGACTGACTGCCCTTGACCAGCACAAAAACACCCTGTGGCGGACTGCACTAGCTTCGAATAGTCCCTGCAATATGCAACTGTTCAGGGAAGTCAGGAACCAATACACACAGTCATTTAGGAAAGAAAAGGCTAGCTTTTTCAAACAGAAATTTGCATCCTGCAGAATTAATTCCAAAAAGATTTGGGACACAGTAAAGTCCATGGAGAATAAGAGCATCTCCTACCCAGCTGCCCACTGCACTGAGACTAGAAAACGTTGTCACCACTGATAAATCCACAATAATTGAGAATTTCAATAAGCATTTCTCTACGGATGGCCACGCTTTCCATCTGGCTACCCCAACCCCGACCAACAGCTCTGCACCCCCCGCAGCAACTGGCCCAAGCCCCCCCCCCCCCCCCGCTTCTCCTTCACCCAAATCCAGACAGCTGATGTTCTGAAAGAGCTGCAAAATCTGGATCCCTACAAATCAGCTGGGCTAGACAATCTGGACCCTCTCTTCCTAAAATTATCCGCCGCAATTGTTGCAACCCCTATTACTCGTATCATCTGAGATTCCTAAAGTTTGGAAAGCGGCCGTGGTCATCCCCTTCTTCAAAGGGGGAGACACTCTAGACCCAAACTGTTACAGACCTATATCCATCCTGCTCTTGCCCTGCCTTTCTAAAGTCTTCGAAAGCCAAGTGAACAAACAGATCACTGACCATTTAGAATCCCACCGTAACTTCTCCGCTATGCAATCTGGTTTCCGAGCTGGTCACGGGTGCACCTCAGCCATGCTCAAGTTCCTAAACGATATCATAACCACCATCGATAAAAGACAGTACTGTGCAGCCGTCTTCATTGACCTGGCCAAGGCTTTCGACTCTGTCAATCACCGCATTCTTATCGGCAGACTCAACAGCCTTGGTTTCTCTAATGACTTCCTCGCCTGGTTCACTAACTACTTCTCAGATAGAGTTCAGTGTGTCAAATCGGAGGGCCTGTTGTCCGGACCTCTGGCAGTCCCTATGGGGGTGCCATAGGGTTCAATTCTTGGGCCGACTCTTTTCTCTGTATATATCAATGATGTCGCTCTTGCTGCGGGTGATTCTTTGATCCACCCCTATGCAGACGACACCATTCTGTATACATCTGGCCCTTCTTTGGACACGAGCTTCAACGCCATACAACACTCCTTCCGTGGCCTCCAACTGCTCTTAAATGCTAGTAAAATTAAATGCGTGCTCTTCAACCGATCACTGCCCGCACCTGCCCACCCGACTTGCATCACTACTCTGGACGGTTCCGACTTAGAATATGTGGACAACTATAAATACCTAGGTATCTGGCTAGACTGTAAACTCTCCTTCCAGACTCACATTAAGCATCTCCAATCCAAAGTTAAATCTAGACTCAGCTTCCTATTTCACAACAAAGCCTCCTTCACTCATGCTGCCGAACATACCCTTGTAAAACTGACCATCCTACCGATCCTTGACTTTGGCGATGTCATTTACAAAATAGCCTCCAACACTCTACTCAGCAAATTGGATGCAGTCTATCACAGTGTCATCCGTTTTGTCACCAAAGCCCCATATACTACCCACCACTGTGATCTGTATGCTCTCGTTGGCTGGTCCTCGCTACATATTCGTCGCCAAACCCACTGGCTCCAGGTCATCTATAAATCTTCGCTAGGTAAAGCTCCGCCTTATCTCAGCTCACTGGTCACCATATCAACATCCACCCGTAGCACACGTTCCAGCAGGTATATTTCACTGGTCACCCCCAAAGCCAACACCTCTTTTGGCCGCCTTTCCTTTCAGTTCTCTGCTGCCAATGACTGGAACAAATTGCAAAAATCACTGAAGTTGGAGACTTTTATCTCCCTCACTAACTCTAAGCATCAGCTGTCAGAGCAGCTTCCCAATCACTGCAGCTGTACACTGCCCATCTGTAAATAGCCCATCCAACCAGCCAACTACCTACCTCATCACCATATTTGGGTTTTTTTCTGCTATTTTGCACACCAGTATTTTTACTTGCATATCCTCATCTGCACATCTATCACTCCAGTGTAAATTGCTAATTTGTAATTACTTCGCCACTATTGACCTATTTATTGCCTTACCTCCTTACTTAATTTGCACACACTGTATACAGACTTTTCCATTGTGTTATTGACTGTCCGATTGTTTATCCCATGTGTAACTCTGTGTTGTTTTTGTCACACTGCTTTGCTTTATCTTGGCCAGGTCGCAGTTGTAAATGAGAACTTGTTCTCAACTGGCCTACCTGGTTAAATAAAGGTTAAATAAATACATAAATAAATATGGGCTACGGGGTTAAAGGTTAGAGGTCATGGGTTAGTTGGGCTGTCACCTTTGGTTTTTCATCCAGAATCTGCTGCTGGATGCCTTTGTGCTGCTCCACCAGTCTCTCTTGACGTTTTGACTGGGCGTCCTCCAGCTAGAGCAGAGAACAGAGAGGTTACCTTCAGTGATTGGACCACTCGATCCTGGAATCGCTATCACTTCTCAGGAAAATAACAGTACTTGACGTCACACAGATGATTCACCAACAAGAGTTTTGAGTGATGTCTGTCCCCAAACCCTTTCATCCTCACCCTCTTGATGTTCTGTACCACTTCATTCACATATGATTTGTTGATCTCCAACTTCTCCCTGACAACAGAAGAAGAAATTCAATCATACACATAGGCTGTCTTTCTATCTCTCTGTCACACACACACACACACACACACACACACACACACACACACACAGAGAGAGAGAGAGAGAGTTCCCTCTTACTCTTCAGCCAAGTGCTTCTCTTTCGTCATTGCTTCTTTGATTTTCTCTGTTCTCCTCTTTTCCATTTTCTTTTTCAGGTCTTTCTTTTCTCTACAACGGTGGAGCATCACAAATGAGATATTTTGTAGAATTGTTTACAATTATATCTTTATAATACACTCACTTTACGTCTCTGTTAAACAGACGTCTCACAGTCATGTCAAACTCACTTGTCACAGATGTCTTTTAATTTCTTCATCTGGTTGTTCTGGCTTTCCTCAGTCACCGTAGTCAGTTTCTCCATCAGCTGCAATAGTGGTGAGTATTAGAATGTACAGTTATATAATGTATTAATGTGTGTGTGTGTGTTACCTGTTTGATATGTTCTCTTTTGAGGTATTTCTCGCTGTAGTATTGTTCCTGCCTCAGCTCCAGTAGCTGTTGCTGTTGTTGTTCTCTCAGCTCCCCCAGTTGGTCCTCTCCCTCCTCATCAAACTGCTTCAGTTCAGCCTCCCCTCCAGGCGTCAAACTTCTACAACACACACATGCACGCGCACACACACACACACACACACACACACACACACACACACACACACACACACACACACACACACACACACACACACACACACACACACACACACACACACACACACACACACACACACACACACACACACACACACACACACACACACACACACACACACACACACACACACACACACACACACACACACAAGAGGGACATGAGTCAGGGTTAGGGACAACGCACACATACACACACACAATGCAACACTCTACCTTACTCCCCCAACCCCCCTCCACCCTACCTACCTTGTCTTACCATGTTGCTTAGTCTTCAGTAGAGCGTTGTGTCTGCGTGTGTGTTGGTTCTTAGCCTGGTTGTATTTGGTGGTATGTTCCTTCACCATCTCCAAAGTCTTCTTCTGGTGTCTCTTCACCACATCCTTCATCTCCCTGTAGTGTCTTTTCTGCTCCCGCATGATCAGCTTCTGTTGCCTGAGCTCCTCTAGTGTGGCCGCCTCCATATCTGAACCGGCAGAGACCACACAGTCGAGCACATAGACTACACACCACAGCCACACTGTCTTATACTGACCACACACAATCCCGCCCCCTGATCCCTCTGACCTATCAGAACGCTCTGCACCATGTCTTCAGTCTTCAACGCTGGTTTGGCTGGTTCTGAAAAGACAACAAAAACACTATTATTGGTTGGCGGCACACCAGTTAAATGGGAAAATTAATTAATGTCAATATATCTGCGGTGACATTGTAGCAGTCTTGGGTGTGACTTTGGCAGATAGAAGTTGGTTGGTCAGGAGTCAGAAGTCCAGGGTTACCTGTGGCTGCAGGCTGAGGTGTGTTAGTAGGAGTCCTGGGTGTGACGGTAGGGCTGGGGCTGAGACCGTTCTCCAGAGGAGCAGTTCGTAGGTTTGCTTTTGGCTCAGCGGGCCCTGGCTGATCAGCATTAGCCTCAACCTTTATAACACAAAAGCATCAACAACATTTAACATTACAATCAACACCAGCAACAACAGCAATGTAACAGTATTTCTAAATGCATGTGTATCAAGGAGAGCCCGTTTTTACTGTCCATAACCCTCTTTTGACCACAAAACCCTAGTTTGACCACAAACCTCTTTGCTGGTCTCCTCCTCCCCTTCCTCTAGGGTGAGAGCAGCCAGCTGCTGGGACCGCTGCTCCAGGAGATTCACATATCGGATGGGGTTAGACAGCGCCTCGATCACATCTACACACGCAAACACACACACACACACACATTAGGGATTAGCCTTGATGCAATGTGGGCAAGCTGAAGAAAAAGACTACTTCTCTGAGGCCAGATATTCCTGCCACACATGCACGTGTTCCTTACCACTGATGACTAAGCTGGTACTAAGCTTATACAGAGACCTCCAGGTCTAATAGGCATTGTCGTACACCAGACCTACCTGCAAAGGTGTCTGGGACATAATCCTTCACTTCAATGTAGACAAACACAGCAGGCAGAATCAGAGACTGGTTCTTCTCATTCCTCAAGCCAATGTAGCGATAACCTAAGACAGACAGAACATAGTTAATAACCTGAGGACCGGAGAGGAAAACAGAGGACAATAAGGACTACAGAGAGAAAGAAACAGAAAACTATTTGCAGAAACAGTGTTTGCTGTTTACAGGTAAATATAATGTTGTTCCTGTTCCCAAGAAAGCTAAGGTAACTGAGCTAAACGACTATCGCCCTGTAGCACTCACTTCCGTCATCATGAAGTGCTTTGAGGGACTAGTCAAGGACTATATCACCTCCACCCTACCTGACACCCTAGACCCACTCCAATTTGCTTACCGCCCCAATAGGTCCACAGACGATGCAATCGCAATCACACTGCACACTGCCCTAACCCATCTGGACAAGAGGAATACCTATGTAAGAATGCTGTTCATCGACTACAACTCAGCATTTAACATCATAGTACACTCCAAACTCATCATTAAGCTCAAGACCCTGGGTCTCGACCCTGCCCTGTGCAACTGGGTCCTGGACTTCCTGACGGGCCGCCCCCAGGTGGTGAGGGTAGGAAACAACATCTCCACCCCGCTGATACTCAACACTGGGGCCCCACAGGGGTGCGTTCTCAGCCCTCTCCTGTACCCCTTGTTCACCCATGACTGCGTGGCCATGCACGCCTCCAACTCAATCATCAAGTTTGCAGACGACACTACAGTGGTAGGCTTGATTACCAATGTTGGGTTCTTATTTTTCAGAGTAAATAACTCAGCTGTAACCAAGTTGAATCATTCCCAAAGGTTCTGTACAGCTGTAATCAGACAGCAAACATTTCAGACATCACAGTTATATACATCCTACTTAAGATACTCCCTCTCTCCATCCATAGTTTATGCCCAAGTGAAAGAAGGTAACCAGATACTAACCCTGATTACTCCCTTAAGGGGAACTGACCTCACGCCTCACCTCCTGACCTCAACCCCTCCTTCACCTAATCCACAGATATCTATCTGTCTTCCCTATATCAACACATCACTCTCCTCTCCTCCATCAAACACATTCCAAAGCCTTCTGGGTCGCTACAGATTCTTTTTTATTCAAGGCTTCGTTTCTATCATTTATTTAATATCTCAATGTTCAAAGTTTAGCCGATTCCAACACCAACAACGACGAGACGGCCTACAGGGAGGAGGTGAGGGCCCTCGGAGAGTGGTGTCAGGAAAATAACCTCACACTCAATATCAACAAAACAAAGGATATGATCGTGGACTTTAGGAAACAGCAGAGGGAGCACCCCCCTATCCACATCGATGGGACAGTAGTAGAGAAGGTGGAAAGTTTTAAGTTCCTCGGCGTACACATCACGAACAAACTGAAATAGTCCACCCACACAGACAGCGTGGTGAAGAAGGTGCAGCAGCGCCTCTTCAACCTCAGGAGGCTGAAGAAATTTGGCTTGTCACCAAAAGCACTCACAAACTTTTACAGATGCACAATCGAGAGCATCCTGTCGTGCTGTATCACCGCCTGGAACGGCAACTGCTCCGTCCACAACCATAAGGTTCTCCAGAGGGTAGTGAGGTCTGCACAACGCATCACCGGGGGCAAACTACCTGCCCTCCAGGACACCTACACCACCCGATGTCACAGGAAGGCCAAAAAGATTATCAAGGACAACAGCCACCTGAGCCACTGCCTGTTCACCCCGCTATCATCCAGAAGGCGAGGTCAGTACAGGTGCATCAAAGCGGGGACTGAGAGACTAAAAAACAACTTCTATCTCAAGGCCATCAGACTGTTAAACAGCCATCACTAACATTGAGTGGCTGCTGCTAACACACTGACTCATCTCTAGCCACTTTAATAATGGACAATTGGATGTAATAAATGTGTCACTAGCCACTTTAAACAATGCCACTTTATATAATGTTTACATACCCTAAATTACTCATCTCATATGTATATACTGTACTCTATACCATCTACTGCATCTTGCCTATGCTGTTCGGCCATCGCTCATCCATATATTTTTATGTACATATTCTTATTCATTCCTTTACACTTGTGTGTATAAGGTAGTTCCTTCCTATCCTTCCTGTTTGGCCCTGTCCGGGGGTGTCATCGGATGGGGCCACAGTGTCTCCTGACCCCTCCTGTCTCAGCCTCAGGTGTTTATGCTGCAGTAGTTTAGTGTGTCGGGGGGCTAGGGTCAGTTTGTTATATCTGGAGTATTTATCCTGTCCTATCCGGTGTCCTGTGTGAATTTAAGTATGCTCTCTCTAATTCTCTCTTTCTCTCTTTCTTTCTCTGAGGACCTGAGCCCTAGGACCATGCCTCAGGACTACCTGACATGATGACTCCTTGCTGTCCCCAGTCCACCTGGCCATGCTGCTGCTCCAGTTTCAACTGTTCTGCCTGTGATTATTATTATTTGACCATGCTGGTCATTTATGAACATTTTAACATCTTGGCCATGTTCTGTTATAATCTCCACCTGACACAGCCAGAAGAGGACTGGCCACCCCACATAGCCTGGTTCCTCTCTAGGTTTCTTCCTAGGTTTTGGCCTTTCATGGGAGTTTTTCCTAGCCACCGTGCTTCTACACCAGCATTGCTTGCTGTTTGAGGTTTTAGGTTGGGTTTCTGTACAGCACTTTGAGATATCAGCTGATGTACGAAGGGCTATATAAATAAATTTGATTTGATTTGATTTAGTTGTTGTGAAATTGTTAGATTACTTGTTCGATATTACTGCATGGTCAGAACTAGAAGCACAAGCATTTCGCTACACTCACATTAACATCTGCCAACCATGTGTATGTGACAAATAAAATTTGATTTGATTTACCGGGCCGTATGGCTGGCACAGGGATAATACGGTGACCTATGAACTTTCCTCCTTCCTCAAATGCAGCAATCCTCAGAGAGGCCAATGTCGGGAGAACTACCTACAAAAACACAATTAGACACAGTCATACATTGATATACTTTAATATTATACACAGTTATACAGTTAAAATAATACAGTTTTACACAGCTAAACTGTTACACTTCGATATTATATGCTACCTAGGATTATACAGTTTGCCTGAATCCTGAAGATTTGAGTTAGCTCTCTGAGCTAATGCCTAGGCTTTAGCTTAGAGGGCTAACACAGTCCAGTCTTATGGCATTTAGGGGACCTGGGTTCAAACCCAGTCGGTCATACTGTTGTCTCACCTTCTTGAAGATGATTGGGTCCTCGTCCCAGACAGGGTTGATAGCGTTGCTTTGGGATGTTTTGGTCTTCAGGGCTTTTCTCCTGGTGTCCACAGGAAGACCAAACATGTCGAGCTCTACGTACACACCTACCTTCTTGTCGCTCAGAAACTGGCCTGATATTATCTGTAGGAGAGAGACGCTCAGATTAAATGGGCTAATCTTATATCCACAATTCAGTCTAAACTACAGTAACTGGTTAACC
Organism: Oncorhynchus mykiss; assembly: GCF_057628025.1. Classification (NCBI taxonomy): domain Eukaryota; kingdom Metazoa; phylum Chordata; class Actinopteri; order Salmoniformes; family Salmonidae; genus Oncorhynchus; species Oncorhynchus mykiss. Next base: position 48,378,189 of record NC_143040.1, on the reverse strand, counting down.
TTGACAGACAGTGTGTTGGTTGGGTTATGGTTATGGTTAGAGTATTCTGTAACTTCTACCTTGACCTTGACTGTGTTAGCCACAATGCCGTCCACTGTGCTCTCAGCGAACGGGTCAAAGTGTTTGTCTGGTCGTCTCATGAACTCTGGTTTCAGTCTGTAGCCACTCTTCCCATTGTACTCATACATGCCCAAGTTCAACTGCATAGACAGATCTGAGAGAGAGAGGGATAAAGAAAGAGAGAGAGACAGAGGTCATGGGGAGGTCAGAGGTTAAGAGAGGTCAGGGGTCACAGGTCAAGTAGGCAGGCCTCACCTATAGTTTGGAAGTTGAGCGCCACCAGCTGGCAGCCAGCGTTCCAGAAGAGTTGTGGCATGTAGTTGGAAGAGTCCACCCTAGTGCCTTTAGGGTAGATACGACTCAACTGCTGCTTGTTATATCTGAGAGGACATGTTAAAGACATGACATTACATTATAGTAAGAACACTCTTCCTAGAACACTCCACCCGGCACAGCCAGAAGAGGACTGGCCAGAGTTTTTCCTAGCCACTGTGCTTCTACGTCTGAATTGCTTGCTGTTTGGGGTTTTAGGGTGGGGTTCTGTATAGCACTTTGTGACATCGGCAGATGTAAAAAGGGCTTTATAAATACATTTGATTGATTGATTGATCTTAGAACCAACAAGGGTTCTTTGACTGTCCCCTAGAAGAACCCTTTGAATAACCCATTTTGGTTCCAGATAGGACCTTTTTGGTTCCCATGTAGAAGCCTTTCCACATAGGGGTTCTACATGGAACCCAAAAGGGGTCCTCCTATGCGAACAGCCACAGAACCCTTTTGGAACCCTTTTTCTAAGAGTGCAGAGTAGGGCCTGTATATTAGTCAACTGCATTGATGAGACTTAACTGCTGCTAATCTTCAATGGAATTAGCTTCAATAGAGAGCAAAGCAAACCCTTAGGCGGGAAGTAAATCAACCACACTACAAACTAATACTGAAGAAGAGTTAGGGTTCCGGGTTATTGTTGGGGTTATTTAGAGGGCAGCTGAATCTTAAGGATACTCCACAAACTCCACGGGCGACTTCGTGAGGTGCTCCAGAGCTTTAGTCTCCACAAATGATGACATTTGATAGCTACGATTAACCTCTGGGGAAAGAACATAATGGTTTATTATGCATTTGTGTGTTTATGCGCTCATATGTGTGTTTACACTGAGTATACAAAACATTAAGAACACCTGCTCTTTCCATGACATAGACTGACCAATTGAATCCAGGTGAAAGCTATGATCCCTTACTGATGTCACTTGTTAAATCCACTTCAAATCAGTGTAGATGGAGTGGAGGAGACAGGTTAAAGAAGGATTTTTAAGCCTTTTGACAATTGAGGGTGAGTGGGAAAGACAAAACATTTAAGTGCATTTGAATAGGGTATGATAGTAGATGCCAGGCGCACTGGTTTGTGTCAAGAACTGCAACGATGCTGGGTTTTTTACACTCGACAGTTTCCCGTGTGTATCAAGAATGGTCCACCACCCAAAGGACATCCAGCCAACTTGACACAACATTGGGAAGTATTGGAATCAACATGGGCCAACATGTGTTCCATGTGAATGTGTTCCTAATGTTTGGTATACTCAGTGTATATGCAGTGAGCCAGCATACTTTTGGACGCCTCGAAGGAGTTAAACTTGGTGGGCTGGACGTAGTTGACCAGAGTGGACATCTCCTCTGTGGCTACAGCCTCCCGCTCCTCTGCTGTCCCCTGGAGACAAAGTCATCACATAACAGGCAGCCATGTTACCCTAACCCTGACACTCCACTCTAATCTACATCAGCAGTGTTAAAGGGTAACCAAGTAACCATGGTAGGAGAGTACAAGCTACTGAACTCACCTCATCTGATGTCTTCTTACAGTCATCGTCATCATCATCATCGTCATCGTCATCGTCGTCAGCCTCTATTTCTCCTGAAATAATGTTTACATTTTCATATACTCTAAAAGTGTTTTTGTTGTCATCTCTCATAAAAAGCTTCTAGAGAGCCTCACCAGCTGTGATAGTGATGAAGACGATGAACATGATTATTATTATTATCATAATGTTTATGCATTAGAGCACACTTGCAGACAGCCTCACCTTCTGTAATGTTGCTAGGAGACAAGGGTTCATCTGTTGCTTGTTCTGCTGCTACGCTCTGGTTGGTTGGGTGCTCTGCCATTCTCTTGTTGCCATGGGCAGCCGAGGGCTTGTGGGATTTCTTGTTCTTAATGAGGATCTTACCTATCAGCTCCTGAGGACTTGGCAGGGGTACCCCAGACTCCAGCTAACACACACACAAACAAACAGACACACACGCACAGGCAACGCACACACATATCAGTTTACATGCATGCAAGTGTGTGTGTGTGTGTGTGGGGGGGTATAACTTACAGGATATTTCTCCAGTGGGTCAATCAGTAGTGCATCTCCAAAAATCGACCTACAATATTCTGCCATCTTGGCTTGTTGCTTTGGCCTGTTAGGATTAAAGGTCAGGGGTCAGGATTAAAGACCAATTCACCAAATATTTTCTAACATATTCGCCTATTAATATATATATATATACAGTATATGTTCACTCACGAGTCCACATGGTTTTCGAAGGACAGGATGACAGGAAAAGGAGAGGTTTTGAAAGCACACTCAGCGATGGCCTCAATCACCTCCTGTAGAGTAAAAGGAGAAGTTATAATAGTTGGTTATTTTATTACACATATATACACTGAGTGTACAAAACATTAGGTGTGTCAAGAACTGCAACGCTCGAGTGTGTCAAGAATTGCAACGCAGCTGGGTTTTTCACGCTCAACAGTTTCCCATTTACAAATGAAGCATATGTTTAGTGAGTCCGTCAGATCAGAGGTAGTAGGGATGACATGGGATGTTCTCTTGATAAGTGTGTGAATTTGACAATTGTCCTGTCCTGCTATTATGACTTCCGCCGAAGTCGGCTCCTTGTTCAGGCGGCGTTCGGCGGTCGACGTCACCGACTTTCTAGCCATTGCCGCTCCATTTTTCATGTATCCATTTGTTTTGTCTTGTTCCCTGCACACCTATTTTTCATTCCCCAATCAATTCATATGTATTTATTCCTCTGTTCCCCATCATGTCTTTGTGTAGGATTGATTGTGTTACGTGTATTTTGATATTGTGGATATTGTTACGCACATTACTTTTTGTCTATGTTCCGTGTTTTGAGCACATTTTATGTATTTTGTGCTGTCATTTTTGACCGGAATAAAAAGTGTGCCTGTTCACTACACTCTGCTCTCCTGCACCTGACTTCGCCTCCAATACACACTCCCAACACCTGCTAAGCATTCAAAATGTAACGAGTACTTTTGGGTGTCAGGGAAAATGTATGGAGTAAAAAGTACATTATTTTCTTTAGGAATGTAGTGAAGTAAAAGTAAAAGTTGTCAAAAATAGAAATAGTAAAGTACAGATACCCCAAAAAACTACTTAAGTAGTACTTTAAAGTATTTTTACACTACTGCATCTATCACGCACCGTTTCAACATTGAAGGCAGGTTGTGGTGGTGTCAAGGTGTGGGGTGTGTTTTCAAGGCGGCAGGGTAGCCTAGTGGTTAGAGTGTTGGACTAGTAACCATAAGGTTGCTAGTTCAAACACCCGAGCTGACAAGGTCGTTCTGCCCCTGAACAGGCAGTTAACCCACTGTTCCTAGGCCGTCATTGAAAATAAGAATTTGTTCTTAACTGACTTGCCTAGTTAAATAAAGGTTAAATACAAGTGGAGCAATGTTTGAATGCCCCATTTTTACATCATTTAGCAGACGCTTTTCTCCAGAGCAACTTACAGTAGTGAGTACATACATTTTTATTATTTTTCACACGGGTCCCCCGTGGGTATCAAACCCACAACCCTGGTGTTGCAAGCACCATGCCCAACTAACTGAGCCACACATTGCCAATCAGGTGCATCCCTTCATGGCAGCACTGTATCCATCTGTGAAAATATTTTTTCAGCAGGATAATGCCCAATGACACAAAGCTAGGATTGTTCAGGAATGGTTCCACAAACATGACAGTATTCAAGTTACTGCAGTGGCCTGCCACGTCCGATATAGACTATATCAGAATAAAATGATCCGTTTTCGAAGCAGAGACAAGGCCTTGACACAGACGAATGGAGTTAGCCTTGATGCAGGAGATTTCAGAGCATGTGTGTGTTTGTGTGTGCGTGCGAGCGAGCGGCGTGCGACATGCCTGTACCTTAAAGCAGATCTCTGAGGTCATGGTGAATCCGTGTGTGATGACTGGTTCCTCCTCTGTGGTCCGTCCTTTCCAACAGTCTAACTCCACACACCGACAGCCTGCCAACATCACTTGACGGTACATCTCCACTGACGAACTACCTGCCAGCTGCCCCGCTACACACACACACACACACACACACACACATTTATAAATATATATAGGCCTACACACAGATTAGATTTGTGTGAGTCAACAAATAATAGGTGTGTGTGTGTGTGTGTGTGTGTGTGTGTGTGTGTGTGTGTGTGTGTGTGTGTGTGTGTTAGTGATGCCAGGTTCAGCTGTTTGCTCAATGGAAGAAGTTTGGAAAAATCAAGACTCTTCCTAGAGCTGGCCGCCTGGCCAAACTGAGCAATCGGTGGAGAAGGGCCTTGGTCAGGGAGGTGACCAAGAGCCCTATGGTCACTCTGACAGAGCTCCAGAGTTCCTCTGTCAAGATGGGAGAACCTTCCAGAAGGACAACAATCTCTGCAGCACTCCACCAATCAGGACTTTAAGGTAGAGTGGCCAGACGGAAGCCACTTCTCAGTAAAAGCACATGACAGCCCACTTGGAGTTTGCCAAAAGGCACCTAAAGGACTCATAGACCATGAGAAACAAGATTCTCTGGTCCGATGAAACCAACATTGAACTTCTTTGGCCTGAATGCCAGCGTCACATCTGGAGGAAACCAGGCACCGCTCATCACCTGGCCAATACCATCCCTACAGTGAAGCATGGTGGTGGCAGCATCATGCTGTGTAGATGTTGTTCAGCAGCAGGGACTGGGAGACTAGTCAGGATCGAATGAAAGATGAACAGAGGAAAGTACAGAGAGATCCTTGATGAAAACCTGCTCCAGAGAGCTCAGACTGGGGCGAAGGTTCACCTTCTAACAGGACAACGACCCTAAACACACAGCCAAGACAACGCAGGAGTGGCTTCTGAATGTCATTGAGTGGCACTGCCAGAGCCCGGACTTGAACCTGATCAAACATCTCTGGAGAGACCTGAAAAATATGTGCAGCGATGGTCCCCTTCCAACCTGACAAAGCTTGAAAGGATCTCCAGAGAAAAATAGGAGAAACTCCCCAGGTGTGCCATGTATGTAGAGTCATACCCAAGAAGACTTGAGGCTATAATCACTGCCAAAGGTGCTTCAACAAAGTACTGAGTAAAGGGTCTGAATACCTTTGTAAATCTGATATTTCAATTTTGTATTTTTTATAATTTGCAAAAACATCTAAAAAATTGTTTTTGCTTTGTCATTATGGGGTATTGTGTGTACTGTAGATTGATGATTAAAAAAAATTAAAAACAATTTAATCAATTTTAGAATAAGGCTGTCAGATAACAAAATACTTTCTGAATGCACTGAAGATATGTTTCCAGTTATAATTTCTATTTGTTCATCAACTTATCTATCATTGCATACATGCACCTTCTCTTCTGTCATTATGTTTCCCTAGAAGACCAAAGAAACCCTTGCTCACCAGAATAATGTCTTAAATCAATAGAATGAATGCTTCATTCTAGTTGACATCGGTAAAGTTCTCTGTCATCTCTGCTTCTTTGCAGAGCAAAGACATTTGGGGACCTGGGAGAAAATTCAATAAATCGACAACAACAAAAACCAGGAAAGATTTTCTATGCAAAATGTCTAAATGACATCAGTTTGACCGGTTTTAAGGAAATAGAAAGCTATGAAAACGACCCAAGATGTTTCTGATAAGATTTCAGTTTGGCTTGGATGTGTCACGTATACTCCCTCTTTGGCCTCTAGGTCACCAGACTGCTGATTATGCACACCTGTCACCATCGTCACGCCCACCAGCACTTAATGACACCCACCTGGATTCCATTACCTCCTTGATTACCTGCCCTATTTATGTCACTCCCTTTGGTTCCTTCCCCAGGCGTTATTGTTTCTGTTTCATGTCTATGTGCTGTTCTTGTTGTGTATAATGTACCGTTTATTTATTAAATATTCACTCCCTGTACTTGCTTCCCAACTCTCAGCATACATCGTTACAGGATGCATATCAGCTTTTAAGATGCTGATTAAAAATAGATATACAGACAGTATCTAACTTCGCATTCTCTCAGGATGCTGAAATAAATCATCCAGGTGACCTGTGAGACAAGTCAGTATTTGACATCCATCCATGTCTGAGGAAGTCGGGAGATGACGTGGAAACCAGCCACTAGGGGCAACAGTAAGCACTGTAACCTTCAAGTAGATTTTGGTTTTGCTAGGGCGATGTGGACGGGAATGGCGGATGGGCGTAAGCATCTGTCTCTGATTCCAAAGGCTGCGAGTTGGAATCCAGCAATAAAAAGTTGTTTTTGACATTTTTGTTCCAAGCCTATCCCATACCTGAACTCTTACCTTAAACATTCTGAGTTAATGCCTAAACTTAACCTTAAACACTTGATGTTTGGAAGAACTTCAACATTTGAGAAACATGGGTGAACATCTCATTCTGACTGTGAGAGCTGGTAGCAGCCAGCAAATAACATTTCTCCACGTCTGTTCCCGTCCTGTTACTCTCTATTTGTACAGCGCCTCACAATCATAACACATAACAGAGCCCGGCACTGCTTTCATCCTCTTATCACTTCAAATCTTTCCCAAACATGACTTTTCTTGCCCTCTCTTCTCTTTATTTTTAACTCTCCATTTCACAGCTTTTCTTTTATTGAATTACACTCGAGATTTTTTTTTCCTCTGTGGATCTACATGAACTTGTTCTGCCCGTTCCCAACAGCATTTCGTGATTGGCATAAAGGCTATTTGGCGTGCATAGGCTACAGTTAGGCCCTAAAGCGTAGGCTTACACACGAATGCCAGATAACCTAAAATAATGAGAGAAAAACCTCAAAGTAGCCTATAAATATAAATGGCACAAGAATTATAAATGTATGATACAGTACATTATGGATGTAAGGTATTGTGTTCTCTTTATTCAACACACCCACCCCTCAACCACACAATATTTCATGACCCTAAATCACTATTGTGTGTGTACCTGTGAGGTAGGTGTTATGTGAGGAGTTGATGAAGTAGTGAGACAGAGGGAAGGTCATGTCTTCGGACTGGTCCAGCTTCTCAGGAGGAATCACTCCGTTCTCATCAGACACTAGGTACTTGCTGAGCCCCTCCAACGTGATCAGGCCTACAGAACACACAGGCACAAAGTATTCAGACCCCTTTACTTTTTCCACATTTTGTTACTTTACAGCCTTATTCTAAAATGGATTAAATAAAATAAAAAACATCAGCAATCTACACACAATACCCCATTTTGACAAAGCGAAAAGAGGTTTTTAGAAACTTGCTAATTTATTACAAATTAAAAACTGAAACACCTTATTTACATAAGTATTCAGACCCTTTGCTATGAGACTTGAAATTGAACTCAGGTGTATTCTGTTTCCATTGATCATCCTTGACATGTTTCTACAACTTGATTGGAGTCCACCTGTGGTGAATTCAATTGATTGGACATGATTTGGAAAGGCACACACCTGTCTATATATGGTCCCACAGTTGACAGTGCATGTCAGAGCAAAAACCAAGCCACGGGGTCGAAGGAATTGTCCGTAGAGCTCCGAGATGGGTTTGTGTTGAGGCACAGATCTAGGAAGGGCACCAAAACATTTCCGCGCATTGAAGGTCCCCAAAACCACAGTGCCAGGTTCAGCTGTTTGCTCAATGGAAGAAGTTTGGAAAAATCAAGACTCTTCCTAGAGCTGGCCGCCTGGCCAAACTGAGCAATCAGGGGAGAAGGGCCTTGGTCAAGGAGGTGACCAAGAACCCTATGGTCACTCTGACAGAGCTCCAGAGTTCCTCTGTAGAGATGGGAGAACCTTCCAGAAGGACAACAATCTCTGCAACACTCCACCAGTCAGGACTTTATGGTAGGAGTGGCCAGACGGAAGCCACTCCTCAGTAAAAAACACATGACAGCCTGCTTGGTGTTTGCCAAAAGGCACCTAAAGGACTCTCAGACCATGAGAAACAAGATTCTCTTGTCTGATGAAACTAAGATTCAACTCATTGGCCTGAATGCCAAGTGTCACGTCTGGAGGAAACCTGGCACCATCCCAACGGTGAAGCATGGTGGTGGCAGCATCATGCTGTGGGGATGTTTTTCAGTGGCAGGGACTGGAAGACTAGTCAGGATCGAGGGACAGAGAGATTCTTGATGAAAACCTGCTCAAGACCTCAGACTGGGGTGAAGGTTCACCTTCCAACAGGACAATGACCCTAAGCACACAGCCAAGACAACGCGGTAGTAGATTCAGGACAGGTCTCTGAATGTCCTTGAGTGGCCCAGCCAGAGCCTGGACTTGAACGTGATCGAACATCTCTGGAAAGACCTGAAAATAGCTGTGCAGAGGCGCTCCCCATCCAAGCTGACTGAGTTTGAGGTGATTTGCAGAGAAGAATGGGCGAAACTCCCCAAATGCAGGTGTGCCAAACTTGTAGCGTCATACCCAAGACTCAAGGTTGTAATCGATGCCAAAGGTGCTTCAAAGTACTGAGTAAATGGTCTGAATACTTATGTACATGTGATATTTCCATTTTTCGTTTTTTTACACTTGCAAAAATTTATAAAATCCTATTTTTGCTTTGTCA